>NC_054376.1:25714076-25888549 GCF_017654675.1 Xenopus laevis | reverse complement strand
TCGTTCCGTGCCGAAAAATAAATGACTAAAGTTGCCTAGCTTGGGGTCGAACTCTGCGTCCAGGTGCATCCCAGTTACTAAAAACCTCCAGTCCCTCTTTGGTTTACTGGTGTCTTGCTTGTAGGAATCAATTGCCCATGGGGAGGGTTTTTTCCAGAGATTGAGTCCCTGGCCACTCAAAGGCCAGCTAAAATCACCCCTACCACGGTTATCAGGCATCACTAGACAATTGAAAGAAGATTTAGCAATTGGAAACAATTTTTAGCGGCTTTCCAGATGGGAGGCTCTTGCTGCGTTGAGGTCCACAGTCCTAATAGCGACTTGGCTCTTTTACAGATGCAGCCCGGAACTCAATAGCGTTTTGGGGGCTATCCTCGGCAACCAATGGTGTTTCGGCGCCTGGCCACAACACTGGGTCGAGGCTGGCCTTTGTCGAAATCTAACCCTACTCGAACTATTCCCCATTGTGGCGGCGGTGGACCTCTGGGGCGAAGCCATGTCTCATAAAAAAGTCTGCTTTTGGACTGATAATTCTGAGTGTTGTGTTTGCCATTAACAACTTAACATCTTCGTCTTTACCTGTTTTATCTTTGTTACGACAGCTGGTCCTGCTTTGCTTAACACATAACATTTGGTTTCGGGCAAAGCACGTGCCAGGGGTTGACAATGCAGCAGCTGATGCTCTTTCTCGTTCACAGTGGCAGAAATTCAGAGACCTAGTCCCGGAGGCCGATTCCATTGGTCGGGAATGCCCAATTTCCTTGTGGGAGATAGTGGAGCGCAGCTTATGAACATGGTTCGATCTTCAGTGGTAACTTGGGTTACGCATGGTAAGGCTTGGGCTGAGTGGTTATCTTTGTTTCCTGTTGGTCATCCGACACCTGTTTTACGGTGGAGTACATTTTACAGCTTCGGGGCCAAGGTCACTCAGTTGCTGTCGCAAGGAAACGCCTGTCGCCTTTAGCCTTTTTGTTTAAACTTATAGGGGGTGGAAGATGTCACCAAACGATTTCCCATTCTGCAAGCTATGAAAGGTTGGAGGAGGAGTTATGTTCAGAAAGAGTCCAGGAGACCTGTATCTTTTGCACTGTTTGTGCCGACTGTTGGCAGTTTTGCCTGACGTGTGTACGTCTAGTTATGAGGTCTCCCTTTTAAGAACGGCTTTTGCTCTGGCATTCTTTGCAGCGTTGCGGGTTGGTGAACTGGTCCCGCCGAGTAAGTTCAAACCGGGAGGTTTACTAGCTAGTGACGTTCTCCGTCATAACTATACCATTCGTTTACGCATTCGGAGGTCCAAGACGGATGTTATGGGACAGGGGTGTTGGATCACGTTAACAGCTATAGCTGGTCCGGCATGTCCTTACACTTTAGTTTCCAAATTTTCTTCAATTCGGGGCTCCTAGTCGCTGTCCGCATTGGGGCAGCGACGGAAGCGAGTCTGAGCGGTCTCAACGATGAACATATCAAAAGATAGGTCGCTGGAAATCAGCATGTTTTACTACTTATGTTTGCCCTGATTTACTGACGCCTTAATTTTTTTGCAGGCCTCCAACAGCGACGGTTTGGCTGGTCGGCACTCCTATATCCGTCGGGCTGAACAAAAGAGCGTCCATTCGTCCTGGAGGAGACACCTTGGGTTTAGAGGGGTTCAATTTCAATGGCGCGGAGTTGGCGGGTTACGCTGGTTACAGGTTTTACCAGAGGTGGTGGTAATCAGCAGAGTTACTTCCCCCCAGTTGTGCTAGTTATTCATGCAGGTGGGAATAACCTCAGACAATTGCGTGTAGGGGAACTTTTGTCTTTGATTCGGTCCGATATGGACAGATTTAAAGCCTTTTTCTCTGAGATGGTACTGGGTCTGGTCCGAATTGTTCCCCGGCTATCCTGGCGGGGCGCTAGGGATCCAGATGCGATAGAGAGAGCCCGGCGTCTTCTTAATGCTAGAATTTCCCGTTTTGTTTCGCGACAGGGGGGGTGTTGTAGTCCCGGCACCGGCAGTTAAAGAGTATTGATCAAGGACTCATGTTGCGTGGATGGTGTTCATTTAAATGATATTGGCATGGACATTTTGCTTTCCGGTTTGCAGGATGGTATTGGTGAGGCTCTTTCGCGTCTGGGTGGGGGGTCGGAGTTCAGTGTAGGCTTACATGAACTCCTCCGTGGCGGGGTAAAAAGTGTCCTTGCCATTGGTTATACTGTATCTGGTCGGGCGTAACCTACATGCCCACCGCGGCTGCGGTGGCTGGCATCTAGAGATTAATGGTTAGTGATGTAATGGCAAGCTTTTTCTGTTTACATTATGAATAATAATCTGTTCAAATAAAAGCTGTGGCCGACCCTCACCCACATAAAGAAGTTTTGTCTCAGCGTGATTTTTCTATATGTTAAGTGTATTAACAGCTAAGATGTTAGGTGCTACACAATAAGCACATGCCTCCTCACAGTCACATGTGGGCTGTTTTGATTTTTTTGCCCGGGCTGCTTTTTACTCCCAGTCCAGCCCTGGGAAGGCCTGAAGTCCAGTCATTCATTATTAGACTGTCTAACTAACCTCACTGGGGTTACAGGTTCAGCCAGTGCAGGGGCGCCCCCTGCAAACGAGGGTGCACGCGTGTAACCGTGCACAAACAAGGGCACACGGTCTGTGCAAATGGGGCAGTGGATGTGCGCAAACAAGCGCTGCTCTCTTTGTCGTCAAAGAGCTTAACCTTTTGTCAGTGGCGGACTAGGGGTGTAGGCTGCTTGTGAGGTATGTGGCTGGTGTCGCACAGGGTGCGATTCCTCCCAAGGCTGATTGTAATATGTTATTTATAAATGTAATTGGTTTTGGAAGCAGAATCTGTTTATAGTCTGTTCGTGTCTGTGTGTTAGTGTGTGTGTTACTGTGTGTGTGTTACTGTGTGTTACTGTGTGTGTGTTTTACTAGGTGTGTTAGAGTGTGTGTGTTACTGCGTGTTAGTGTGTGTAACATACCATACAATTTGTAAAATGAACATGGTAGTTAGGGGGTGTGGCCACAAAAATGGGCATGGCCAAAAATTTTGAAAGGTCCCCATAGGCTTCCTAACAATTTTCTGATCTAAGGAATATCCTCCGATCGATGGATTAAATCCATCGAATCGTTCGATTCAAAGGATTAATCGTTCGAATCGAACGACTATTCCTTCGATCGTTCGATCGTAGGAATAGTGCAAAATCCTTCGACTTTCGATATTCGAAGGATTCAATTCGCAATTAATTAACCCTCGATATTCGACTCTAGGTAAATCTGCCCCTACATGTATCCTTTTCATATCTTGGAATTAAAATAAATAAATAATGAATGTAAATGGACAAAAAGGGCTTAGAATAGCCACACTCGTCAGTGTTTCATTTGTTTATTTTAAAGGCTTACTTGTCTTTTAAGGCAAAGGAAAGGTAAAGCATCAAAACCAATTCATATAAATAAAGAATGTAAATGACAAAAGTGCTTAGAACAGCATCCTCCTCAATTTTAAATTCACTTGTTTTAATGGTTTACTTATCCTTTAACAGTACATGTATCATTTAATATCCTAGATTTACAGTGCAATGACACTGGCTGTTCAAATCCAGACATTTAAACAATTGGGCAGCCCCCCCCCCCCATTTCTATGTATGAATGCAGATAGTAAGATACAGAATATACTTGATGTCCATATCATACCCTGCTGTATCCAGTGTTGATTTAAAGGTCTACTACCACAATATTCTTTTTTTTCTAAATGAACTGCCATTTATCATCCTATCCAGTTCAAAAGTCTAGAGAATGTGGACTGCAATCTCAGGTGCAGTTTATAGATAGGATTTTGGTTAAACTGTGCTGTGACTTTTTTTCAGACATAAATTACAGTTTGCCCAATTTTTCATTTTTGTGACTGTTTCTGTTATTCCTGATGCTGTTCTGCAACGTAGTGGTGAGCTGGGCTAGTGCACAATGCTCATTGTGAATTAAAGATTTTAAAGGGAGGAAGCATACTTTGAAACTGTTTGGGAAATCAGGAGTGTAGAGGGGCCCTGACTGAGAAATTTCAGGATAAGTTTGTGGGGGAAAGTCTAAAGGACTAAAAAAGATGTTTGTTGTGGCTTTCAGTAGCTTACAATGTCACATCCTAATCTGTAGGAAAGATGTTTCTTTTAATAATTTAACATCTGATGAAGGCATTGCTGAATATAATAATATGGAACTATTCTGTATTAGTGACTCATGTTTTAGTATATTATACATGGACCTATACACTATAAAACCACATGAAATATTATCTCTGAAAGATCATTGAATAATTTTTTCAGCATAATGCCGAAGATCAGATGGACCATGGGAGATTTGTCATTAATGTTTACGACTTCTCACGTGAGCTCCAAACTGAAAGATTTACTGAAGACTTTCACAGAATACAGGTGCAGAGAGCAGTGGAATGGGGCATGAGCAACAAATGTTATTAAAATTGACAAGTTCTTTCTATATACATCATTTTTATGTATTACTAATGTCCAAAGGGCTAAATGCTTGGGGGCTGCTCTCCTTGTCCAGAAATTCTGTCCCCCTTGATATAGAATTCACAGATTATACATTAAAGTAACTTCTCAGTGTTTTAGTCCAAATGAACTGGGCAGGAATTTATAAGGCTGCATTTGTTTTTTGTTTTTTATAGGGGTCTAGGATTTAAATTGCAGTGGGCGGATCAGACTCATGCCTTGAGTATTCTTCATCCTTGAAGATGGTAAAGTGTTATGTTTACACTGTAACAGATGTGCTTTATTCTAAAAAGCAGACCTGGAATCCTCTTCTTAAAGGAATACTGTCATTGGAAAAAAAAATTAAAAAAAAATGCATCAGTGAATAGTGCTACTCCAACATAATTCTGCACTGAAATCCATTTCTCAAAAAGAGAAACAGATTTTTTTTAAATTTAATTTTAAAATCTGACATGGGGCTAGACATATTGTCAGTTTCTCAGCTTCCCCCAGTCATGTGACTTGTGCTCGATAAACTTCAGTCACTCTTTACTGAACACACCCTAAGGCCCCAGTAACCAGGCACACAAGATGGCAGTGCAACTGGCACAACCTGACTTTATTAAACAGCTGCAGCTGTAAGAAAGAATTGGTTAGAAAATTACCAATAATAGGTCAATTAGTACAGCCCCTGTAAAACCCTTCAAACCCCGGTGAGCACATCTAAGTCCCGAAACTGTTGTGTACTGATGAGGGGTCCCCTTACTGGGTTGAAAGTACTGGATGGGCTGCAAATAGGACAGCAGTCTAAATGAATGGCAAATTCCACTTTAGGTTGCTGCTGAACTGTGCAACTGGATTATCTCCCTGGATGTAACCACAATAAAGGAACTGTTGATGTGTCCCTTGGTAGGGTTGCCACCTTTTCTACAATTCTTTACGGCTGGTGGGGGGCGGGAACACAAAGAAGCAGACTGTGATGTCAAAAGGGGCGGGGACGCACCACGGACACTTCAAGAAGCAAAAGAAAAGTTAAGTTCCAAGGGATTCGGGGCAGGCCGAGGAGTCTTTTTAAGAGTATTACAAATTTACCTGCACCTACATTGCCTGTAAATTTGTAATACTGGCCCAGGCCTTGGCAGTGTATTTTACCGTCTGGGCGGGTAAAATACCGGCCGGGTGGCAACCCTATCCCTTGGCAAGGGTATAAACAGTGCTCCCTCTTGGTGCTGTTGGAAGTGTGCAGCAATGCTATCAGCTCTCCTTGCACATAGGGTTGCCACCTTTTTTAAAATGTATTACCGGCTGCTGGGGGGCGGGGTCACAAAGGGGCGGGTCGTGACATCAAACGGGGCGGGACCACGCCACCGTTCGCTAAAAGAAAGTAAAAGAGAAGGTAAGTTCCAGGGATTTGGGGCGATTGGGGGCAGGCAGAGGGCTCCTTTTAATGGTATTACAAATTTACAGGCAGCTACATTGCCGGTAAATTTGTAATACCGGCCCCGGCCTTGGCAGGTATTTTAAAAATACCAGCCGGGTGGCAACCCTACTTGCACAATATGTCTCCACCCTCCAATGGACTAGCAGGATAATATCTGTTTTATAACTTCCAATGTTCCTTAAACTGATAGCACAAGGGTTAATAACTTACAGTTGACAAGGAACCTTGCTTCTCTCCACACTGTAGCTTTCACCTTGTCAAGATGGCTGCCTGACAACAAAAACTTCCTCCAGTAAATAGCAGCACACAGCTTATCAGATGGTCTGACTATTGTACTCCCTGGATCACAGTGGGTGCCTGACAACAAAACTTCCTCCAGTAAAACAGCAGCACACAGCTTCAAGCAGGCTGCACACTGCACTGTTCTCCCCTTGGCAGGTTAATAGCAGTCTCTCTCTCTCTGGCTGGTCACTCAGCAGGCTGGAACACAAACCCCCAGTCTCTAGCTCTCCCAGCAACATCTCTCCATGCTGGCTGGTCTCTCCTCCCCTTGTCCCAGGCTGATTTCTCTTCCTGTTCCTGCTCTGGGGCAGGACACAGACTGTCTCCTTGTCATTGGCTGGAGAAAATCCCTTCCTTCCTGCAGGGCTGGAAGCATTAACTAGTTCCTCTGTACTGTAGTGGAAAGCAGTCTTAGAAGGTACAAACATTAAGTGTGTGCTACATGTGCTATATTTTAGATGAAGTTGGTCAGAAGATGTGTGGCCTACTTGTTCTAGATCCTTTATAAAGTACAAGGTGAGCACCAATGGTGCTTTGTAGCAAATAACTCTCTTGTGATCAGCATGTGTCATGTGGAGGAGGTTGACCATTTTAAACCGCTTAAATCTTGGGCATTCAACTCCCTCTTAATATCTGTTGAACCAGGCTTCCAAATAACAAATGACTTCTAAAATACCACACTATCCTCCTGTTTCTCTCTCAAGGGTACCTAATGACTAGTATTCATATTCTTGGTTGTCATCATAATTCCTGAACAGATCAGGAAGATACAAAAGGGGAACTCGCAGGCGCTTATGCGCATACTCGCAGATGTGTGCATGCGTGCGCGATCATGGACACGTGCATGCGCACTCAATGGTGGCCACCCGGGTTGCCTTGGGAGCCCGGCTGGCTTGGCCTGGCCCTGTAGCAGATTTTGGATTGAAAACATGCATTGTGCAGAAACCCCTTGTTCTGTGCATATTTACCAAGGCTGAAACAGTGTCCTCTCATTGCAGAGATATAAGTAAGTGGGTTGAAGCCAATAAACATCACGTGTGGCACACGAGGTGGACACAAATGTCAAAGAAAAAAACCTGCATTTTTTAGAGAAGACATTGTTTGATACAATGCAGCTTGAAGATGCAAAACTTACACATGCAATATACAGGGTTCAAGAAAGAATTTAAAGCCATTTTAGCAAACGATAAGCTAATGACTATTGCAATTCCTACTCACAGAGTAAAGCTGATCCAGGCACTTGTACAACTGTTTATGTGAGTGAAGCAGATTAATAGTATCTTGTAGCAACTGTACTACTTTATATTGTGCTAATAAAATATTGGTATTTTTACATATTATATAAAGAGTGGTGTGTCTTTGTTTAAGGTAAATTACCTTATTTTATATTTACATCTATCTATGGTATGGTTGTGGTCTACGCAACTTTTCAATTGGTCTTCATTTTTTCTTTTTAATATTTTCTGAATTATTTGCCTTTTCAGCTTTCAAAGGGGGGGTCACTGACCCCATCTAAAAACAGATGCCCTGTGACGCTACTAATGTATTGTTATTGCTACTTTTTATTACTCGTCTTTCTTGGTGGTTGCTCGGGTAATTTGGATCCTGGCAACCAGATTGCTGAAACTGCAAACCGGAGAGCTGCTGAATAAAAAGCTAAATAACTCAGAAACCCAAAATAATAAAAAATTAAAACCAAATGCAAATTGTCTCTCTCTGCATCATAATAAAAGTTAATATAAAGATGAACAACCCCTTTAAGGTTAGTTTATTTATAGTTGAAGGATACTAGTTCCCCCTTAGTCTTTTGGATTGAAAATCTAGTGCTCTGTACAGAGAGCAGTGTCTGGAGTCTGTACTTACTACCTGCAAATAGGGTTGTCATCTGGTCGGTATTTTACCAGCCTGGCCGTAAAATGATAGTTGATCCCAATGTTATTAAAAAGCTACATATATGGGAAGGCCGGTATTTTTTTTGCAGAAAAGGTGGCAACCCTACCTGCAAATGACGTGCAAGTTAGGGGTGGTTAGGGGATGGGAGGGGAGGACACCTATATTCCTCTTCCAGTGACTTAATCTGATTAATTTCTTAATTTGTCAATTTATAATGGACAAGCACACACAAAATGATTTAATATTATAAATGTAACATATGTTATTTATCAAATGTCTAAAATGCTGTTCAGTAACATTATAGAGATGTCACCATAACAACATATAGGTTACAATAGCAACTAGTTAACTGTTAAAGGAACAGTAACACCAAAAACTGAAAGTGTATTAAAGTAATTAAAAGATAATGGGACTCATTTATCAACACTGGGCAAATTTGCCCATGGGCAGTTACCTATAGCAACCAATCAGTGATTAGCTTTTTAAATTGTACAATAGTTCATACGGAGCACTTGGAGTGGTAGTAAAAAATCTTCATTTATTAAATATAGTTAAAAACATGGATGTAACTCATATGAATATGCTAAATATCCCACGCTTGACGCGTTTCGTGGCCTCTCACCACTTCCTCAAGAGCATAAGATATCCAAACCCCTCTTCCCAGTAGAAATAGGCACATTAACCCCTCCCTGTAAAAACATTAACCATTACACTCCTGTGAGGGAGTAGTGTATCAGGAGCCAAACCAACTCCTGGTAAATGAATGCTAATTGGGGACAATTATGTTAACATTCAACCAGAAAAGAATATTAAGTACATCTTATTATACAAATTTACATATCATAAATCAAAAATAAAATAAAATGTAATTATTACTCAAATCAAGGGAATTTGGTCAACCTGTGTGATATATCTGTATATGAATCATGCAAAATTACATAAATCTGAAATATAAACCACACTTTAGGTTATAAAGGAAATGCACTAATCGCAATAACAAGAAATCTCCCAATCCCTTTTAAGTCCCCCATTGTCTTGGTTTTCAAATGATAGATCCAAAAAGCTTCTAGCCTACCGAGTTTTTGATCTAAATCTCCTTTCCTTACATCTCTTGGTGGCGTGTCTATCATTTGAAAACTAATGCAGACATTACCCTGATACTTTTCCACTAAATGCTTAGCTATAGCTGACTTCAGATCTAAACAATCAACTGCCTATATATGTTCCAGGATGCGGGTACTAGCCATCCTCACTGTTTTACCCACATATTGGGCCCCACATCTACACGTTGCCAAATAAATGACCCCCTTAGACATGCAGTTAAAATACTGCTTAATGTTATAGGTGACATCTGTAGTTGAACTGTGGAACGTTTTGGAAACCTTAACCAATGCACAAGTCTGACATCTAGTTCGTCCGCATCTATAGGATCCTTTGTATTTCAACCAGGCACTGGTATCCCTCTGCTCCCTGGCAACATATAAGCTCCTAGAGATGTGGGTCGCTACGGTTTTCCCTCGTTTATATACGAATGAGGGTGTTTTATCCAAAAGCTTCCCAAGTACAGGGTCCTATAGAAGCACACCCCAATACTGTTTCTAACAAGATGTGCATCACGGTTATGTGTGATACAACACCGTAAATTTGAATGTCCCTTTTTGGCTGTACTAGAAGCAGTACCCCGATTAACCTCAGTCCTATAATTCAAAAGTTTATCTCGGTCTGCCATGACTGCTTTTTCATATGCTGATCTTATATCTTCCAGCCTGTATCCCCTTTCCACGAAGCGATCCCAGAGCAACGTTGCTTGCTTATTAAAAGTATCCCAAGACGAGCAAATTCGGCGTAGCCTCAAAAATTGGCCCACCGGGATGCCTCTTTTACATGAACTTGGATGACTGCTCCGTGCATGTAGCAAAGTGTTGCATGTAGCGGATTATATGGCTTCTGAATGGATTTTGGTCACCAAAGACAAAAATTCTCTCCCACCAGCCCATAACCAAATTTGCGTAGGTAGGTGCGAATGAAGCTCCCATGGCTGCCCCACGTTGTTGTAGGTAGAAGAGGCCATTAAACAAAAAATAGTTGGAATGCAGCAGAAAGTCAATGCCTTCCATAATGAATTCATTCTGCACCTGGGGAAAAGTTCTCGTGATTGATAGCCAATAACGTATTGACTCCAAACCAATATCATGATCTATGGAGGAGTAAAGGGACACTACATCCATCGAAAACCACCTATAATGAGGTTTCCATGTTACATCCGCCATTTTGTTTAGACACATAGTAGTGTCCTTAGGTAAGTAGGGAGATCAAAGACCAAGGGTAACAATAACTTGTCTATATAATTAGATAGGTTCTCAGTTAGAGACCCTATACTTGCCACTATTGGACGTCCCTTCACATTGTAATAAAAATACCTGGTGGTCTAGTGGTACGGCGGCTGCCACGCCGCCATGCTCCTGCCTCTAGCGCCGGCGCCATCATGGTTCCCTAGGGCGCGCGCGGCGCGCATGCGCGCTTCTTAAAGGTACAGGAGCGCTGGCGTGATTGCGCCAGCACGCATGACGCTCGTTTGGCGCAAAATTTGAACATATATAAGGCCCATTCTGTCTCCCAGTCAGTGCCCGTGATAGAATCTTGATTCTGGTGGTTCCTGAAGCCTTGTGCTGTCTGTTCCTGTGAAACTTGTATCTGTTATTCCGGTTTGATCCCTGCCTGTTCCTGACTATTCTGATATCCGAATCCTCACCTTTGCCTGCATCTCGACTACTCTGCCTGCCTGACGATTCTTGATATCTGCCTGCCTCGACCCTGCCTGTCTGACGATTCTCTTGCCTGCTCCATTTGTACCGTGACCTTCGGCCCAAAAGACTCTGCTAACAGCCGTGCCCCTTTGCCAGCCAGAACACCTCCCCTTGAAAATACATCTAGAAAAGGGATTTCCATTTCATAGTGATTTGTGTACTTTTGGAAGTACGTAAAATATGGGTATAATTGGATTCTCACAATCAATGAATTCAAGTTCTTTCTGATTAATCACACCCATATTTAATGCAGAAGACAAAAGAACACATAACTTTTTCTCTAAAGACTATAGAACCTCCAGCTCTCTATAGGTTTCCTTATCCCTTAATTGTCTCATAATTTCTGCTTCATATGTTTCAGCATCTAGGACTATCACAGACCCCCCTTATCGGCATTTTATACCACTATATTTCTATTCTGACCCAGGGATTTTAAGGCTTTAAATTCCCCATCACTCAAATTGTTACATCTACTAGTAGCCATTTTTTTGTTGTTATTTTTATTTTTATTTTTTGTTTCAATAGCCTCAATATCCCGTTGTACCAATTTTTGGAACAAGTCAATTGCATTACTTTTGGACTGTAAGGGATAAAAACAGGAGTGTTTTTTCAAATTAGTGTGGGTTATAGGGGGTTCTTCCGTATACAAGATCTCATTCTCGTGGGTTAAATCCGCCAAATTAATCAAAGAACATTCATCTTTAAAATCTAAATTAAAGCGGGGAATTAGATCTACATGCCCCTCTACATCACCTAGGTTACCCATATCCAGAGCAACATCCGAATTAAATTCAATAATATCCTCGGAGGTATCAACATCCCTCTCCCCACCATTAGAAACAAGGAACGTTCATCATTTGAAGGTACATAAGTCGATAAATTAATCACATTGTCCCCAATATTAGATGATACAGTTACCATATCAGAAGGTACAGTCTGTTGCCCATCATTAGATGGAAGTTTGGGAGAGCCTGGTTGTTCCCTAGTAATGGAGCTGTGATTCACCAACGGACTTTCTTGTTGCAAGCCCCATCTCTCCCCACCTGGTAACCTACTGTTGCTCCTCTGACCCCCTCGCCTTGTGTGTTTGGAGCGCTGCGGGTATTGACAGGGTCCCTCCATATGTAGCCTCTGCCCCTGTATCTTTCAGAATTGCCCCGATCCCTGTGATCCTCCGGATCGCTCTCCGATAAATCAGTTTCTGAGGCTAAAGAAGATGAGGAAACGGGAGACAAAGATCTCTGTCCAGAAGTACCTTCATCCACAAACTGAACCGGCCTTCCCGATTTCTAAATGGAGCGGGGAATACTATCTCCATAGGTTCTTGTATCGGTATGTTCAATATTAATATATCTCTGTTGGCGTGGGCCCCGTTTCTCCGTTTTCCATATATATACAGCCCGGTCTCTCTATCATAGTCTCTTTTATAGCGTTGACATTTATCTTTCTTAATGTTTTTGACATTAGATTCATACTTGGCCAGCTGATCTTTAATCTGTGCCCATTCAGACTGATCCATTGCTAACAGGGCTGGAGAATCTGATATCACTTTTTTTAGTTGAGTAATTTCATCTTGTGTGATGATTAATTCACGTTTATCTCGCTCCAAAGTCAATCGTATCAAATTCATGGAGCAGGTAGTCAGGATATCATTCCAAGCCTGTTCAAAATCAAACTGTGTCAAAGGCTGGAAATGTACGCATGAGTCCTCTGGGTATGCGTTCGCATTTCAGGTAGTTTTCTAGTGAGCAAACATCCCACCATAGCCGCAATTCCGATACACAAATTTTAAATCCACATCATCTATAATAGGCACTACAGTTGCCCCTCGGAATTCCGGAGTGTCAGCAAATACTTGCTCTGCTTGTTTCTTGCGATGGGCTTCTGTTGGCTCCGTGCATTTCCAGACACATTCATATTGATTCAATTGCAATGTAGGCACATTCAAAAAAGGTCCCGGGTCAGTGATAATGTGGAGGTGCTCTGCACGCCAGAAAAAACTCTTATAGACAAAGAACACAATTAGCGAGCACTCACCGACACTTGAACCACGAGATGCCCTGTTAGCAACGGATCAGTCTGAATGGGCACAGATTAAAGATCAGCTGGCCAAGTATGAATCTAATGTCAAAAACGTTAAGAAAAATAAATTTCAACACGATAAAAGAGACTATGATAACCGGGCTGTATATATATGGAAAACGGAGAAACGGGGCCCACGCCAACAGAGGTATATTAATATGGAACATACCGATACAAGAACCTACGGAGATAGTATTCCCCGCTCCATTTAGAAATCGGGAAGGTCGGTTCAGTTTGTGGATGAAGGTACTTCCGGACAGAGATCTTTGTCTCCTGTTTCCTCGTCTTCTTTTTTAGCCTCAGAAACGGATTTATCGGAGAGCGAACCAGAGGATCACAGGGATCGGGCTAATTCCGGCGAAAGATACAGGGGCAGAGGCTACATACGGAGGGACCCCGTCAATACCCGCAGCGCTTGAAACACACACACAGGAGCAACAGTAGGTTACCAGGTGGGGAGAGATGGGGCTCGCAACAAGAAAGTCCGTTGGTGAATCACAGCTCCATTACTAGAGAACAACCAGGCTCTCCCACACTTCCATCTAATGATGGGCAACAGACTGTACCATCTGATACGGTAACTGTATTATCTTTATTTCGGGGACAATGTGATTAATTTATTGACTTATGTACTTTCAAATGATGAACGATCCTTATTGTCACGGGGGGTTAAATTATGTTCCGGATGCAGGTATCAACTCTTTTTCGGCTATATTGGATTTGAATAAGTTTATTAGAAAGTTGACCCTTAAAAAACATTTTGTTTCTAATGGTGGGGAGAGGGATGTTGATACCTGCATGGATATTATTGAATTTAATTCGGATGCTGCTCTGGATATGGGTAACCTGGGTGATGTAGAGGGGCATGTAGATTTAATTCCCCGCTTTAATTTTGATTTTAAAGATGAATGTGCTTTGATTAATTTGGTGGATTTAACCCACGAGAATGAGATCTTGTATACGGAAGAACCCCCTATAACCCACACTAATTTGAAAAAACGCTCCTGTTTTTATCCCTACAGTCCAAAAGTAATACAATTGACTTGTTCCAAAAATTGGTACAATGGGATATTGAGGCTATTGAAACAAAAAATAAAAATAACAACAAAAAAATGGCTACTAATTACTGTGACAATTTGAGTGATGGGGAATTTAAAGCCTTAAAATCCCTGGGTCAGAATAGAAATATAGTGGTAAAAAATGGCAATAAGGGGGGTCTGTGGTAGTCCTAGATGCTGAAACATATGAAGCAGAAATTATGAGACAATTAAGGGATAAGGAAACCTATAGAGAGCTGGAGGTTGACCCAACTATAGTCTTTAGAGAAAAAGTTACGTGTTCTTTTGTCTTCTACGTTAAATATGGGTGTGATTAATCAGAAAGAACTTGAATTCATTGATTGTGAGAATCCAATTATACCCATATTTCACGTACTTCCAAAAGTACACAAATCACTAGAAAATGTGAAGGGACGTCCAATAGTGGCAAGTATAGGTTCTCTAACTGAGAACCTATCTAAATATATAGACAAGTTATTGTTACCCTTGGTCTTTGATCTCCCTACTTACCTAAGGGACACTACTATGTGTCTAAACAAAATGGCGGATTAAACATGGAAACCACATTATAGGTGGTTTTCGATGGATGTAGTGTCCCTTTACTCCTCCATAGATCATGATATTGGTTTGGAGTCAATACGTTATTGGCTATCAATCACGAGAAATTTTCCCCAGGTGCAGAGTTGAATTATGGAAGGCATTGACTTTCTGCTGCATTCCAACTATTTTTTGTTTAATGGCCGCTTCTAACTACAACAACGTGGGGCAGCCATGAGAGCTTCATTCGCACCTACCTACGCAAATTTTCATTCAGAAGCCATATAATCCGCTTCTACAGATACATGGATGATTGTATAGGAGTATGGGATGGGGATGATACTTCACTCGCATCTTTCGTAACATACTGTAATCATACTGTTAAGGGCATTCAATTCATGCATGAAACCCATGAAAAGGAAATCCCTTTTCTAGATGTGATTTTTCAAATACAGGATGATAGAATCATGACTACACTTTTCCACAAGGCTATCACCCGCAACACTTTGCTACATGCACGGAGCAGTCATCCAAGTTCATGTAAAAGAGGCATCCCGGTGGGCCAATTTTTGAGGCTACGCCGAGTTTGCTCGTCTTGGGATACTTTTAATGAGCAAGCAATGTTGCTCTGGGATCGCTTCGCGGAAAGGGGATACAGGCTGGAAGATATTAGATCAGCATATGAAAAAGCAGTCATGGCAGACCGAGAGAAACTTTTGAATTATAGGACTGAGGTTAATCGGGGTACTGCTTCTAGAACAGCCAAAAAGGGACATTCAAATTTACGGTGTTGTATCACACATAACCGTGATGCACATCTTGTTAGAAACAGTATTGGGGTGTGCTTCTACAGGACCCTGTTCTTGGGAAGCTTTTGGATAAAACACCCTCATTCGTGTATAAACGAGGGAAAACCGTAGCAGCCCACATCTCTAGGAGCTTATATGTTGCCAGGGAGCAGAGGGATTCCAGTGCCTGGTTGAAATACAAAAGCTCCTATAGTTGCGGACGAACTAGATGTAAGACTTGTGCATTAGTTAAGGTTTCCAAAACGTTCCATAGTTCAACTACTGGGGTCACCTATAACATTAAGCAGTATTTTAACGGCATGTCTAAGGGGGTCGTTTATTTGGCAACGTGTAGATGTGGAGCCCAATATGTGGGTAAAACAGTGAGGATGGCTAGTACCTGCATCCTGGAACATATATAGGCAGTTGATCGTTTAGATCTGAAGTCAGCTATAGCTAAGCATTTAGTGGAAAAGCATCAGGGTAATGTCTGCATTAGTTTTCAAATGATAGACACGCCACCAAGAGATGTAAGGAAAGGAGATTTAGATCAAAAACTCCGTAGGCTAGAAGCTTTTTGAATCTATCATTTGAAAACCAAGACAATGGGGGACTTAAAAGGGATTGGGAGATTTCTTGTTATTGTGATTAGTGCATTTCCTTTTTCTTTATAACCTAAAGTGTGGTTTATATTTCAGATTTATGTAATTTCGCATGATTCATATACAGATATATCACACAGGTTGACCAAATTCCCTTGATTTGAGTAATAATTTCATTTTATTTTATTTTTGATTTATGATATGTAAATTTGTATAATAACATGTACTTAATATTCTTTTCTGGTTGAATGTTAACATAATTGTCCCCAATTAGCATTCATTTACCAGGAGTTGGTTTGGCTCCTGATACACTACTCCCTCACAGGATTGTAATGGTTAATGTTTTTACAGGGAGGGGTTAATGTGCCTATTTCTACTGGGAAGAGGGGTTTGGATATCTTATGCTTTTGAGGAAGTGGTGAGAGGCCACGAAACGCGTCAAGCGTGGGATATTTATCACATTCATATGAGTTACATCCATGTTTTTAACTATATTTAATAAATGAAGACTTTTTACTACCACTCCAAGTGCTCCATATGAACTATTGTACACTTGTATTCCTAAACGCTGAGGACCGGAGGCGTGTATACGTGATGGCACTTGTGGAATTAGTATATATAAACAAGCTGCTGCGTAGCCATGGGGTCAGCCAATCAAAGCTGGAAAATAAAAGCAGCTAGAAAAGAAGTTACAGATAACAGATAAAACACCATTGAATTGGACAAGGTTTATCTGCTATATGTGGTGTGCCTTTTCTCCTTTTTTCCATCTTGAATGGCTGCCCACTGTATATTATATGCTAATTACTTTAAAACGCTTTTATTTTTTTGGTGTTACTGTTCCTTTAAGGTTCTAAGGTGGTATAAGTAGGCTGCATTACAGTGATGTCACAATGGTTGTTACCATGGCAACAGTTACCATATGAGATTACCTTATAAGGTAAACATAGTGAGTAGCATTACAGTGATGTCACAGTGGTGGTTACCATGGCAACAGTAAACACATGACATTACCTTATAAGGTAATTGATAAACTTATAGGGTGGTATTAGAGTGATGTCATAATGGTTGCCATGGTGATGCCATCAACCAAGGTGACTTTATGAATCCAAGCCCTTCCTAGCTGTCATTTAGCGAGTTGAAGAGCAAGAGTGAGGATGTCTGTTCTAATCCTCTTCTCGTTCTTCTCTCTGCTAATCTTATCTAGTCATGGTGTGATCGTAAAGGTCCCACCAGTTACAATTAATTGTTCACAACCACATGGGGACATTTTTAGCCCCCAAGACACACTCGAAAGTAGAACATGTTTGTCAGGAGAGGAGATTAAACTTTTTTATAATTCAACTCCTTCAGTCTCTGTAATTGAGGCGTCTGACAAACCTCCGGAATGTTCCTGGTATAAGAATGGTGCTTGGTTTAATAAAACATCCCTTTTGTCAGGTAGTGTCATGATACCTGGCAGAGCTGGGACCATTATCATTGTGCAGTGTTTTACATCTGAGTGTCCAATAAATGTCTGCCAGCATCAGAATATCACTATCACTATTTCTGATCAGCAGATACATTTCTTTATTCTCTCACCTGCACCACCTATTTCCCAGTACCAACTTGTGCGGTTCGGATGGTGTGCCAAGCTGAAAAGTACTGCCTGGGAATATCATTTCACCAGCCACCAAGGCGTATCTAGTATAATCATTATGAGTGATGAGTACACAGAGATTGAGGCATCGGCATATCCACCGGATTTCCGTGAAACATGCGCTGGTTATTATAAATACCAAGCCAATGCCAGCTATGCTGATGCTGGAAACTTTGTCGCCTCACTGTCATCTCAAAATGTGCCCATGAATACACTCACAGTCTCGTTGCTGGTGGAACAAAGTCTAGACCCCGTTCTATCAGCAACTGCAGCGATAAGTCCAAATTCCCATATACGCCTGACATGGACATTAGTGCCCTTAACTAACAAAGCTGTGGCTTTCCAGCTTACAGATGAAAACAGTGTAGCCAACTGGAATCTGTATGTCGAGAAAAATGCCAAAAAAATAGATTTTTGTTCCCCTGTTACAAATTCTAATGGGAATGAATTTGCTAAAGTAGTTTTCCTAATAAATGGAAGCAAAATACCTCAAATCACTGGAGATATAGGGTATCACAAGGGCACTATAATGCTTTCTACGAATAGATACCTTGGCGAGGTGACTTTAAACCCCACACTGAAGCAAGTCACCTCCTATTACTTCAGCCAAGCCAGTGGACTTTACTACTCTTCAAGTGATAATGAGACAAAGCCAAATTACAGCGAGAATTATGTATTTTGTGACCATGAAAGTCTATCTTTCCTTTTTAAATTCAAATATGAGAAACCCTCGCTATTAAGCTTAGCAACATACGTGTATTTAAACAAGAGGAATGCTCTATATAAATCCCTGACGGATGATGCTATTGAAGTACATTTGTTTACTAGTAGTCTATCAATTCCAAATAATCTTACGTACATTGTGTGGTTTATACCAAACCAGCATCCATCCTTACAATGTCATTGGACGTTTATTTTAGGAATCTTTGGTGCGAGACAGTCTTACCTCGTTCAGCTCAGCACGTATACTTATAATGACTCTGTAGAAAATGCAGAAACCTTCCTTCCTGGAACTGTATTGCCATTTGATGTGAAGAGATACAAAGGCTTTGTAGCCAAGGTGAATTTTACAAGAAGTGGGGTAAAGCCTGTTACTCTAAAAACACAATTTGCAATGCAAGCCAGCAAAGTATTAGAAACTTCCATTAATTGTCAGAAGTTTCCTTGTGAATTACTGGAATTTCATATTAGCAAACCAAAGTCTACTGATTCTATAATAACCACAAGAGGAAAGCAGTTGACATTGTATTTATCCATGATGTTGAACTGTGTGGCATCACACTCAACAACTATAACATGGAAAATATATAGCATCTACAGCAAGAATTCAGTACCAGACTGGAATAACTACTTAAATGTTCCTGAGATATTTCCAATGAATCAGACTACATTGGTCATACCAAAGAATTCCCTCAACGTTGGATTCTATCTGTTTCGTGCCTCCACTGATATTCCTCCGGACGATGACGACATAGAAAATAGGCGCAGCAATTCAGATACTGTTATTGTTGAAGTTCGAGAAAGTGAACTTGTCGCAGTCATCTCAGGTGGAACTTTTAGAACAGTTGCTTTTAGGAGTGCATGGATTCTAAATGGGAACAGTTCTTCAGATCCGGACGTACCAGATGATCTAGATGACCTATCATTTCTATGGTATTGTACGAGAAATATAGACGACTACAATGACATGAAACTAAGCAATAATTCAAGCTGTCACCCAGCTCAGAAAGACCTTACATGGCTAAACCCTTTTGATGTCACTCAGACTGTTGATGCTGAGCAACTTCAAGGGGGCAGAAGTTATCACTTTCGCTTGCTTGTTGAGAAATACAAGAGAAGCAGCTATTTTACCCAGACTGTTTTTGTTCAAAGTGGTTCTCCACCCCTTGTGACTTTGGAATGTATTGAGAATTGCTTTACAAAATTTATTCCAACCGAACGATTCTCATTATCGGGAAAATGTACAGATTGTAGCGCAAGCAGCTGGCCAGAATATCAATGGTCCCTCTTTCAGGGAACCACTGAATTGGACTTTGATTGGGCCGCTAAAACTACAACTGGAAGGTTTGCTCCCTACATGTCTATAATGCCCCTAACATTTTTAAAAAATGTTGACAGGTGGTACACTCTAGTTTTAAAAGTCACAACCTGGTCTGGGGCACAATCAACAAGTAAATACTCATTTTACGTCAATGCTCCCCCAGAAGCCGGAAGATGTTTCATAAAACCAACCACAGGGGTTGCATTGGAAACTAAATTTATTATAGGCTGTAGTGGATTCAAAGACCAAAATCAGCCGCTCATGTATAAAGTCCTCGCAGCTGTAGATAAAAACAGCAACATAAGTTCTCTGCGGGACAATCCACTCGGAGTAATTGTTTATCATGGATACGAATCAACAACACCACCAATTTTTCTTCCTGTTGGAGAGAAAAGCCAAGATTATAAATTAACATTATATGTTCAAGTATACGATGCTCTCTCTGCTTACACAGAAATATCATTGTCTGCAACAGTTTCCGAATTTCAGGACGGAAAACCAAAAGAGACAATCCTTGAAAATTTAAATGCAATGGTAAATGGATCCAACTCATTAATGAATAATTTAATTAAAACAGGAGATTTTATCAATTCAGGGCATCTTATATACATGGTAACATCCAATCTGAACAACTTTAAGACCACGGAAACGACGTACTCTCTGAAAGAGGAGAGAACTCAGCTACGAGAACATCTTTTGAACGTGTCGTCTAGTTTAACAGTCACAGACATTATGGGTGCGAATCAGGTAATTACCTGCATTGCTGAACTCACTAAAGATGTTAAAGAAGTGAATCTCCACTCCCAGCAGCTGGCGGTAAGAAAGCTAAGTGAAGTGGCCAGTAGCCTAGCTACACAAAGACAAGAACCACTCGGTTCTGCTGAAAAGGAACGTCTGAGCAGCGGCATTGTAACATCATTATCCAGTGTTATGAGTGCTGCACTACTGGATATTCCTCAGTCTGAGTCAGATATCCAAGAAGAGAAAGTTGAAGTACTGGAGCAGATTCTATCTGCAATGGAAATGTTGACAGAAGCCGTGTTACAAGGCAAAGTTCCTGGAGAAAACAAGACAACAATAAAAGCTGCCACCTTTAACATAAGCTTGAAGAAAGAGGAAACATTGGATCTCAAAAATTCACCACTTCAATTGAGGGATGACAGTTGCCTTAGCTGTACGTTTGCTAAACTGCGTGTACCTTTATCTGATGTGCCCGCAGATGCTGTTGTGAGCACTGCTTTCTATGAATTTAAAGAAAGCCCTTTTCCATGGTTAAGAAATGGAAGAGATATTGATACAGACATAGCTGGGTACTACATGGTGGCTAGCAACAGCACGGGAGGTACTACAAATCTAATACCTGACATGGTAGATGTTGTATTGGACAGAACACACAAGTTACCTGTTTTTGACTTGGCGTTTGAAGTAAGCAATGTAACAAGGGCTGCATTTACTTTCCAACTGAATGTTACAGTGAAAGCAGAATGGTTTATCCAGTTTATTTATCCAGGAGAGATGCCTTTTGTAGTTTCACTTTATATTGGAAGTAACCTAACAAACAACACTCCGATTGCCCTCTTTAATATCCCTAAAATGATAACTGGAGCTACTACGACTGGAAATCCTAAAATGATCAGTATTCCAATTGAAATGTTACCAAAGACTGAAGCGGTAATTGACCTTTCCATTGAATTGACGACGAGTTACTCCATTACTTCTCATACAAGAGTTCAATATTCAATCTTTAATGTGGCTTGCTTGGACTTCAGTGGAGCTGAACATGAATGGAATGATGGTAACTGCCATGCAGGCCCTTTAACAGACACCACAGTAATCCACTGCGTGTGTGAAAACTTAACAAAATTACAGACGAGAGGTGAACCATTTCTAAACAACAGACACACGTTTCTTGCAGCCAGATCAATTGTTCTACCTAATCCTATTGATCTCACAAAGGTTACTCTGGAAACTCTAAAGGCAAATTTAGTGCCCCTAGTCACTGTGATTGGCATAATTGTCTTTTATGCCTTTATAAGTGTATTTGCACACATAAAAGATAAGAGAGATGTAACCGACAGACAAAATGTAATAATATTGGAGGACAATGATCCCTATGAAACGGACAGTCTCTTAGTTACCATTTACACCGGCAGTCGTTTTGGATCAGGTACAATAGCAAATGTTTATATGAAAATCTTTGGCAAGGATGGAAATAGCCATGCACATCACTTACAATGTCACAGGCAAAGGGTTTTACAAACCAGAGGATGCGACACCTTCTTGCTGAAAACTAAACAACCTTTAGGAGACATTCATTCTATTGAGATATGGCATAAAGCGAATATGAAGTCTACAAGTTGGTATCTGAGCAGAGTTCAAATTGAAGATTTACACACCAAGAAAAAATGGTTTTTCATATGTCGCACTTGGTTCGGTACCAGTAAAATGAATGCCGTCCCCCAAAAGATGTTTACCCCAATAGACATAAAGCAGCCTTTAGAGAAAAAAGACTTTTTCCTAATCAGTTCATACTACGATTTATTTCTCGGCAATTTGTTGCTGTCTGTATTTGCTCCTGATGTTCCGACAACTTCTACAAGAGCCCAAAGACTTGCTTCTCAGTTTGTGAGCTTCATGAGCGGTCTGTTTTGTAGTATGATGTACTACAACAGAAAAAATGATGAACAAGAAACATGGAACATGGAACACCTCCTCAGATCCATAGCCGTAGGAGCAGTGACCTCAATCATTACAAAAATATTTAGATTAATAGTCGACAAATTGTTTGCTGTTGCACGAAATACGTCTTTAGACAAACAGCAGAAACTGACTGAAAATGTCTCAGAAAATGAATTATTGGATAGCAGTTCACCACCTAGGTGCTTAGAATGTCTGTATGAGGAATATTCCACAACTGATTCCACATCTGAAGAGAAGATGAGTGAACAAGGCCAGAAAGATGCACCAGAAACAAATGGGCAAAACAGCCCATCTCACGTAGATGAGGTAAACATTACAGTTGAGGAAGAGAAACTTGGAGAAATACCTAAAGGCAAAGTAAAAAGGGCCAGAAATGTCTGTCTTTGTGTTGCCTGGAGCACAGTTATCTGCTTCTCAACCCTGTCTGCTGTTTTAATAGTTTTGTACGGACTCTCATACGGACATGAAATCTCAATGGAGTGGCTCATAGCTTCTGGGACGTCATTCCTCATGAGTGTTTTTATTCAGCATGTTCCTATTATATTAGTACTATCATTGATTAAATCAATACGTGCAAAATATTGTAACGATATTCCATGGGTAATAAGGAATTATGTTCCTGTGATGAATGAGCTTAAAAGTGAAGAAGAAATTAGATATATGCAGTTTAGAATAGAAACACTTCGGAGCAGCGAAGCCTACCAGCCTATAACACCTACTGAATTCCAAGTAATAACAACGGCTTGGGACTGCAATGTGTGAGGCCAGTTACTTAAAACATCTGCATGATGTTATATAAAAATTGGAGGATCCAAACCCAGAGGTTGGAAAGAGCATATATTATAGATGAGCAGACGGGCCCAAAAACTCATGGAACCCGTAGTAGGAGGGATTAGGTTGCAAAGTCAGTGCAGTCTGGTATATTTCATAGACTTTAACTTTTTTGCATATAACTGGACCCCTACTGGGATGTAACTGGTTGCATCTTTAGATTATTGTGGTGCATGCTACAAAAAGGAGGGTCATTTTTTGATTCTATTTTTTATTCCTGCTCATCACTAACTGATATACCAAGAGTAGGTTGAACCAAAAATAATAGAACCCGCAGGTGGAGAGTTTGCTTTAAACATATTTTGTACTTGGCGGGTTCGGGAGGGTGGTGGGCCCAGACAGCACAATGTCAGTGCAGTCTGGAATATGACCCTATTCCTTAGCATTTAACTTTTTTGCACATACTTGGACCCCTACCATGATGTAACTGAGTTTTAGGTTCTTACTGATCAGAAAACTGGTGGCATGTTTAGGTTATTGCGGTGCATGCTACAAAAAAGATGGTTTAGGGTCAGTTTTTGGTTCAATTTTTTTATTCCTACTCATCACTAGCTGAGATACCAACATTCAGTTTCCAACCATAATGCCTACTGGACTACAAGTAATTAAAAACATTGCAATGTATTAGAAAACAATATTCACACACAAAATAGAAGTTCTAGTTTGGAGTCTAGATTTATTGATGAGTAGGTTGAACCAAAAACCATAGAACCCGCAGGTTATTTTGCACTTGGTGGGTTCGGGAGGGTGGTGGGCCCAGACTGCACAAAGTCACTGCAGTCTGGAATATGACCCTATTCCTTTAACTTTTTTGTACATACTTGGACCCCTACTGTGATGTTACTGAGGTTCAGGTTTGTACTGATCAGAAAATTGGCTTTTAGATTCTTTTGATGGTATCTTTAGATTATTATGGTGCATGTTGCAAACAAGATGGTTTAGGGTCAGTTTTCTGTTCTATTTTTTATTCCTGCTCATCACTAGCTGAGATACCAACATTCAGTTTCCAACCATAATGCCTACTGGACTACAAGTAATTAAAAACATTGCAATGTATTAGAAAACAATATTCACACACAAAATAGAAGCTCTAGTTTGGAGTCTAGATTTATTGATGAGTAGGTTGAACCAAAAACCATAGAACCCGCAGGTTATTTTGCACTTGGCGGGTTCGGGAGGGTGGTGGGCCCAGACTGCACAAAGTCAGTGCAGTCTGGAATATGACCCTATTCCTTTAACTTTTTTTGCACATACTTGGACCCCTACTGTGATGTTACTGAGGTTCAGGTTTGTACTGATCAGAAAATTGGCTTTTAGATTCTTTTGATGGTATCTTTAGATTATTATGGTGCATGTTGCAAACAAGATGGTTTAGGGTCAGTTTTCGGTTCTATTTTTTATTCCTGCTCATCACTAGCTGAGATACCAACATTCAGTTTCCAACTATAATGCCTACTGTACTACAAGTTATTAGAACAATACAGAACAATGCAATGTTAGAAAAATAAATTAGAAGATCCGCAACCAGGGTTTGGTGAAACATGATTTTAGAGCTTCATAAATAAAAAGTCACCCATGTTCTATTTATTTCTATGGGATTTTTAGAACTGTATTTATCAATGGATGCGCTTACTCTCAGCGGGTCGGATCTCAAGTAGACGCATCATGTAGTTCTAGCCTGTAAGACCCTGCATTAATCACACCTCAGACTGTCAGTGACCATATTGTTTATCTGTTCACACCTCAGACAGAATGTAGGAGCAGCACTGACACCGTGTCACTATACATAATACAGTATATACTATTCATCTTAGAGTGGTCTTGATAAAATTCCCTGTCTCTTACCCTGCTCTACCTGTGACTGCTCAACCCTACTCTATCATACTCTGCCCATGTGTGCCATACTCTGCCCGTGTGTGCCATACTTTGCTCATGTGTGCCATACTCTGCCCATGTGTGTCATACTCCGCCTACCTTATGCTTTAATTATGTGCTGAGGGGTGCTGTGTTATCCACAGGGGGAGGAAGCATATAGATTTAAGAGTATTTTTTAATAACATAAACATTGTTTCACTTATGAGTGATGAGTGATATTCATGCAGTGAGCACCAGCCATTTCTTTTGTTTTTTTGGTGTGCTACCACCATTAATGTGGGTATTGTCTTGAAAGTTGTTGTGATAATATGAGTGTAGTTTAAAGTAGGTGTTCTCCTCAAAATTTTAATTTAATGTGCTTCAGCATGAAACTTGCATTAACACATATATCCATAGAATTCTATTAGTTCTTTTTTCCACAAAAACCTAGAGGGTGTATTAATGCACAGGGTATGTCAATTGTAATTGTGTCAATTTTGCAAATATAGCCCTCTTTTGCTGCTGCATGAGATCTAGCACGCATTTAGTTGCGCAGGTTCACTTTAATATGGCGTGCCTCCACCCAAGGTCAGGACAGGCTGAACTGTAATACCCCTCCCTGGGAACTTCTCTGATCCGCAATACACATACATAGTGGAACAGTTGATGTGTTTATTTGGCAGGACACTATTCCTTTAAATTGCAGTGATGCAGATAGCCTACCAGCCAGGAGCAACTTCACTCAAATAGCACAGCTATTGATCTCTGGACTGCTGAAGGGAATCCCCACATGGTGGCAGTTGCTTCAGAGCCCTAAGAAGGACTCCCTTTGGCTTTCCGTGCCCTGAAAAGAGCACGCTTTGTTCTTCAGAGCCCTGACAAGGACCCCCTTTCCTTCCGCACCCTAAAGAGAGTGCGCTTTTCTGCCACTGGGGTTCCCTATTAAGTTTCACACACAAAACTCTGGGAGTATGTACACTGTACTTGTAATCTGCTGATTCTATATCCCAGCAGCACTTCCTTTTCTCCCAGCAGCACTTTCTCTCTCCCTCTTCCTTCCTGTCAGCTCACAGAGGGTGGGGCTCCTCCCCCTCCTTGCACAGAAACAATACAGAGGAGAGACAAGTGTACACAGCTCTCCTACACAAATACAATTAATTTTGAGGAGAAAAGAATCATATGTTATCAGAGCAATGTATAATTGCCAGTCTAGGAATGTTGATGGCGTCTCAGTGTGGTTTTAGAAATACAGGGGAATCAGTCACTTAATTATTCATTTTATGACATGAATATGAAAATACAGCACAAAAAATAATATGACCAGAGCTAAATCCTTAGTACCTGTACTATTCTATGGGGTTTACTGTGACGTGGTATGGTGGCTTGGCAATTTTATGATCATAACTTTGTAACTAAAAACCCCTTTTGTATGTTTAACATTGGCCAGATCAGTTAGTGTATTGCTTTAGTAGAGTTATTCTGTAGAAATAGTGCCAAACTTACATGTGGCACCCCACACCCATCCCTTTAATGATAGTCTTCTGCCTTTGAAATTGGGTGTTGGTCTTGGAGATCTCTTTCCTGTAAATGGTACAGTAGGGGGGCACTTTTCCCTAGAGATGTAACAAGTGAGGTGCCAGTCTAGGGAAAATATGAGGGGAGGCAAATATTTAGGACTACTTTATGGGGTTTACCTTGATGTGGTATAAAGACTTGGCCAGTATATGATTATAACTTTGTAACTAAAACCCCCATTTGTTATGTACAGATGCACTGGCCAACATGGTAAGTGCAAAATGTACCACCGGGAGCTCCCTTCTGGTGTGATTGTTGTGGTGCTAGACAGGTGACAAACAAACTCCTGTTGCCCCAACTGGTTATATTTTGGCAAAAGGTGCCCTTTAAAGCAGACAAGTGATTCTCATCCATCTAGCCTGATGACAATGGCCATGGAAGTACAGGTATGGGATCCGTTATCCAGAAATCCATTATCTGGAAAGCTCCAAATTAGGGAAAGACTCCTATAGACTCCATTATAATAAAATAATCCAAATTTTAAATAATAATTTCATTTATAATATAATTAATCCTTATTGCAAGCAAAACCAGCCTATTGGGTTTATTTAATGTTTACATGATTTTCTAGTAGACTTAAGGTATGAAGATCCAAATTATGGAAAGATCCGTTATCTGGAAAAGCCAAGGTCCACAGCATTTTGGATAACAGGTCCCATACCTGTACTGCAGAACAATAAAATTGTACCCTCACAGAGCAATATTTTTGTTGCTGCTGGGGTTAGTGACTCCAATTTGAAAGCTGAGAATCGGAAGAATTAAAAGAAAATAATTATAAATTTAAAAAAAATATTTTTAAATAATTTAGAATTATTTTCTTTTTATTCCCTCCCTTCCTTCCTTCCTTCCTTCCTCTTCTCTTACCCCCCAATAACAACACATAGGCTACAATACTAGTTGGTATTGCTCTGCAGTTTAATCAGCATCTTTCCCTTGCAGTCTGATTTTCATAAAAATGAAGTCAGTGAGCAGAGAAGACTCATCTGATGTTTCTCTGTTCAGTGTTTCTCTGGTCAGTTCTAAGCAGCAACATCACAAGGTCTTCCTGTACTTCCTGTACTCACAAAATTAATTTTCATTGAACTGTAGTTGGCTGAAAAAAACAGCACAGTTGTTTTAAATTCATTATATTAGTAGGTTTAAAAAAATAACTGATGCAGGCCTATGTAGGATCCATGGTGCTAGTGCCAGCCCCTGGGCTCCAGAGTTCCTATTATTGATAACATGCTTTGGTCTTCAGAGACTATTCAAGAGCCCCCATTCCTTCCATGCCCTGAAAAAAGTTTGTTTTCCTCTCACTTTTCTTTCTGCCGGCCTTCCATCCTGCCCAGCTCACAGAAATGAGGACTTCTTCCCCTCAGAGGAACAATACAGAGTGAATAAGTAATATATTTTTATAGATAGGTAAATACCAATCAGTATAATCACATGTTCTGTCTGAGTCCCATTTTTTGCTTAAATAGACAATGACTAAAAGGTAACATACCGTATATATACTCGAGTATAAGCCGAGTTTTTCAGCATCCAAAATGTGCTGAAAAAGTGTACCTCGGCTTATACTTGGGTCAGCGGGCAGTAGCCGAGATTGCAGATCACTTTTAATCATTCCTATACCAACAGTTCACTTGGGGAGAGACTGCAATATCCCACAATGCCCTCTGTTGGTTTTATGAAAGAATAACAGTGCGCCCTCTGTTGGTTATATCAAAGAATAACAGTGACTGCAATATCACATAGCGCCATCTGTTGGTTGTATCAAAGAATAACAGTGACTGCAATATCACACAGCGCCATCTGTTGGTTATATCAAAGAATAACAGTAACTGCAATATCACACAGCGCCATCTGTTGGTTGTATCAAAGAATAAC
Organism: Xenopus laevis; assembly: GCF_017654675.1. NCBI lineage: Eukaryota > Metazoa > Chordata > Amphibia > Anura > Pipidae > Xenopus > Xenopus laevis. The sequence goes on along the minus strand of NC_054376.1, from coordinate 25,860,074 downwards.
AGTGACTGCAATATTACACAGCGCCATCTGTTGGTTGTATCAAAAAATAACAGTGACTGCAATATCACACAGCGCCATCTGTTGGTTGTATCAAAGAATAACAGTGACTGCAATATCACACAGCGCCATCTGTTGGTTGTATCAAAGAATAACAGTGACTGTAATATCACACAGCGCCATCTGTTGGTTATATCAAAGAATAACAGTAACTGCAATATCACACAGCGCCATCTGTTGGTTGAATAAAGGATTAACAGTGATGGCAATATCACACAGCGCCATCTGTTGGTTATACGAAAGATCAGTGATGGTTTTATGACACACAGCACTCTCTGCACAATTCTCTGTCACCATCAACTTTGCAAAGAAGTCCGGTCGATCGCTGGGGGAGTCTCTTTGGCGGAAGGTGCGCTGCTGGGAGACAGGGCTGTAGTTGTGTCTAGGCTTATACTAGAGTCAATAAGTTTTCCCAGTTTTCGTAGGTAAAATTAGGTACCTCGGCTTATACTCGGATCGGCTTATACTCGAGTATATACGGTATATATTTTGCCATATAAATAGAGAACTATTTAGAGTATTTTGAGCACAGAATAAAACCAATAGTTATCATAAAGCTGTACAACACACCACAATGATACAAATCACTATTTTATACACATTATGATGTTGTACTAAGCTGCCCGTGCAGAACTATTAGATGCAATGCTGGGGATATCATAGAGCTAATGAAAAGTTACTCTGACACAGATACATTTGTGACATATTTTTTGAAACTCATGTTGATTGTTGACGTTTTTGGATCTGTTCAAAAAACAATTTCTATATGATTTGCTAATTATTATCAGCTCTCTTACATTAGAACTACTTTTCATACCTAAACACAATATGTCCCACAGATATCTTTTTTTTTTATGGCCACACCCCCTAATTACCACGTCCATTTTACGACATTTGGCAGGTTTTGAAAGTTTTTACACATATCTGGGAGTTTTGGGGTGGTGGCAGACAGATTCGGGGGAGATTAGTTGCCCAGCGACAAATCTCCTCTTCTTCAGGAGACTAATCTCCCTGAAAAGCCTTCCCACCGGCAAGAATGTAATTGCCGGTGGGATGGCAAATTAATCGGTTTGGTTTTCCGAAGTCGCACAAAGTTTCCTTGTGAGGCAACTTCGAGTGACTGGAAAAGAAGTGATCCAAATGCCGTCCCGCCGGCGATTCGCATTCTTGTCGGTGGGAAGGCTTTTCAGGGTTGCCCAAAGAAGAGGAGATTTGTAGCTGGGTGTCATACCTCCCAACATTCTGGAAATAAAAAAAAGGGACAAAAAAGTTGCTGCACGTATCGCGGCATACTTTTTTGATCACACCCTTTTTGTGGCCACACCTCCTAATTACCATGTTAATTTTACAAAATTTGGCAGGATTTGAAAGTCTGAACAATTTCTGTGTTTTTTTTTCCAGTTATTACAGTTTTGCTAATGAAGGTGAATTGCCCTTTAAGCGGTGAGTCTAATGTCTCCCAAGGGACCTGTTATCTTATATTGTTACAATTACTTATTTGCTTATCTGACCCTGACAAAACTTTCCTAAGTTTGTCAATTTTAGGGACATTTTCAAAAATCACCTTAAAACTTCCACCCTGCCGCATCGTATGTCCCACATACTATTGAGTATCAAGATAAATCACCCCAAATATGAAAGCCTGGGGTCCTCTGAACAGTTTCATGCACAAAATGTATAGGTGTACCTAAGCTCGTGGCATATAGGGGCCCCAAAATAAAGACCCCACATATTCTGTCATTTCAGGTACTGCAAAATCAACACATTTACATCATTTTGGGGGGGGGGGGCAAAGGTAGAAAACAGTAAGTTCACCCCAGAAAACCATATATTTTCAGAAAGTACACATTTCCACGAATCTAAATTGGGTATGCATGTCTTTGTACTCCAAAGTACCAAGCCGCAAACCATTCCTAAATTTGGTGATTTTGGTGACATTTCCAAAAATCACCTCAAAATTCCCACCCTGCAGAATCGTATTTCCCACATACTTTTAGGTATCAAGATAAATCACCCCAAATATGAAAGCTTAGGGTCCTCTGAACAGTTTGATGACCAATATGTATAGGTGTACCCAAGCACGTGGCATATAAGGGGCCCAAAAGGAAGACCCCCATATGGTTTGTCATTTCAGTTACTGCAAAATCAACACATTTACATTGTTTTGGGAGGGGGGGGGCAAAGGTAGAAAAAAGTAAGTTCACCCCAGAAAACCATATGTTTTCAGAAAGCACACATTCCCACGGATCTAAATTGGATATGCATGTCTTTCTACTCCAAAGTACCAAGTCTCAAGCCTTTCCTAAATTTGCAGATAAAACCAATGGTTTTTACATTTCTGAAAATCACCTAAAAATATTGCATTGGCCGCATTTATGTCACCCAATTTCTTACATACAATTGTAAAACACCATAAATACTGATGCCAAGGGTCTATTGAACAGTTTGATGCCCAATATGCATTGATATACCAAGGCAGCTGGCATGTGCGGACCCTAAATGAAAATAGTGCATATGAGTTTTTTCCACTGCCGAATCGCCTTCTGTGAACATAGACCCTTGACTTCATATTATGTGCCTCAAGACCCTCCTAACAGCAAAGACCCCCCAAAACCATATTTTTTTGGAAAGTACACATTCTGATGAATCCAACAAAGATAAAGACGTCTTGATACAGCAAACTACCAAACTGCAAAGGTTTTCTAAACGTAGAGGTTTTTACAGCATTTCTGAAAATCACATCAGCTGTGGGCAGCTGTGGAGGAAGGAAGAGGTGTGGAAGTAGCAGCAGCGCCATTTGCAGCGCATTTGCTACTTTGAAGTTGGATCTGCGACAATCTCATCACAGATCCGACTTGACAGCCTCCCAGCCTCGTTGCCCAGGGGGCTGTCAACCCTTCTGACTCTCTGCAGAGGCAGCAAAAACCGCTGATGCATAGAGAAGGGCTCAGCTGCAGGAGAACGTATGAGGTACGTTCTTGGCAGCCTGAGCCCTGAACTGCCAGCACGTACGTGCTTGGCGGTTAAAGGGTTAAACTGTGCATTTCTATGAAGCAAAGAGATTGACTGATATAATTTTTTGTTCAGAAGGGCTTATATGATGCATGCATGTTTTATTGCTGTTACTCTGGTAATGTTGTTGGATAGTATTATCGTCAGTCAATAAAGTTTCTAAGTTTTGAAGATGCATTTCTGGCCATAAATATCACAGTAAAAATTGCCATAATAACCGCCATAAAACAAGACTATTTTATAGCATAAATATTCGCAAAAACTTAATTTGTTGCCAGAAAATTCTCAACCTGCAAAAATTACCACTAACGTAAGCTGGTTCGTTGATGTAGTTACCACAAGTGATCACAATGACTTCTGAGTGGATCGCTGTTTAGTAAACTTAGTCGCTGTGAATATTCTGGAGGAAAAATATTCTCAGCAATAACATACGGAAACTTAAAGGACCAGTAACACAATTTTTAAAAATAAAATAAAACAAATTCATACACATTACTTACTTCCAATATGCTGATCTTTCCTGCTGTTTAGATAAGACATAGGAGAAAACTCAAACCGGCACTGTCCCACGGCGTCCAAGGGGTTGCCGCCATCTTCTTGCTTGTTTCCCTTCTTCTCCCCTACGTACGCGCTGCTGTGTGTCTCTTCCGGGACTGACTTCCGGGTTCATGACGTCACTTCTGGATGCTTTTCTCCCCTTTGCCGGCATCTGTTCTGTCCACCGCAGCCTTTTCCTCCCCTCTGCCGACATCCGTTCTGTCCCCTCAGCCTTTCTCTCTCTACAGCCGTTCTGTGCCCCCAGCCTTTCCCTCTCCTCTACCGGCATCCATTCTGTCCCCATTACCTCCTGGGCTGCTCTGTGTTCTGACTTCTGGCTCCTTACTTCTGGTTCTGTGTACAGGAACAGCGTAGGGAGTGCGCACGCCATGGTGAACAGATCGCCTTTTCGCCGTTTTCCAATGTAATGGAGAAAAGGTGTTTTGAATTTTTTTTTAAAAAAAACGCTAGGTGTGTTATATTAATTTATTAGGTCATGCCCATTATTTTAAGCATATATAATGTATTTCTTATATAAAATTTTTGATGTTACTGGTCCTTTAAAGTCAAATTTACCGCACTTTAGTAAACAGACCCCTATGTCCTAATATAAAAACTGACAAATACAAGAGGTCCTCTGCTCTCAACCCATTAACAATATATTTACAACATTGAGAAATGTTGTGCAGACAGCTACTAAAATGCCTTACCCTTTAAACAAAACAGGGATTGTTTGTCCATATATTGCAATATATTTAAGCTGGCCAACTACGTCACAGTCATCCCTGGTCTGGTCAGACCTACACTTAACTTTTATCTTATTCATTAAGAATTCTAGTACTTCATTATACATTTTACACAGGGACTACAATTTACCTGCAGCTTACTTGCTGCTTTCAAGGTTGAAATTCCCAAACATGGTTGCCCTTTTATAAAAGCTGAGCACACGTGTGTCTCCATACCTGAGCAGGCAGGAAGGGAGAAGTTGAACCTAGACAGGTCAGGTCTAGCCAATGATAGGTTATTCTCTTTATAGGTCACTCTAGGGGGTATATTTATCAAAGAGTGAAGTTAGAGATTGCAACAGTCCTCTGGAATGAAATTCTGCCACTCTCCATTAAGTTTTTTATGGGATTTTATAAGACGTATCACTTTCACCCATTGATAAATACTCTTTTAAAAATCCCATAGAAATGAATGGAGAGTGGCGAATGTTCACTCTAGTGATCTCTAACTTCACTCCTTGATAAATATACCACTGTGTGATAGACAAATCAATAGAAAGCTTGATATTTTAGTGAAAAAAAACATGGAATTTTTTGAGATTTATTATACCCCAAGGCTGCTAAAGGTCCAGATCCAAAAATACTCCATCTCCAACCTGTCAATGGCAAAGGTCTCATTTAAAATTTAAAGATTTTATGGTCTGCGCTGAGGTGGCCATACATGGGCTGATAAAAGCTGCCGACAGACTTTCTGGCCCGTGTGTGGGGCCCTCTGATGGGCTTCCCCGATTGATATCTGACCGAAAGTCAACCAGATATCAAATCTGTTCATCAATGAGGCACCTCGATCCGACCGCCCACATATCCTACATTATGATTCGATCACTGGACCCTAGGGCCCACGATCAGATCAGCCTGATATCGCCCACCTCAAGGTGGGCATATCGGGAAGAGATCTGCTCATTTGGCAATTTTGCCACCTTAAGAGTTCGCTCTGTTTAGGGAAAAGGCTGAAAGCTGGGTGAACCTCCTTACAAGCTGTGTTCTCTCTCTTACACTTACCAATGGTACTTTAATTAATCAGTTCTATGGTAAAGTTGCAAGAACCACTGGTGCCCAATCATTGTCCAGTACATATAGTTGCACAACACCCTGCCTCCACACCAGGGCCGCCATTGGAAATCATGGGGCCCCGTATAACAAAATTTTCCCACACTGGTGCCAAAGCCCCACCCCAGATCCCACCCACTCCACATCACAGTTAAAAGACCACACAGACATCAGCGCTAAAAAAAAGTAACCCATCCCTACACGCAAGTTCTAAAAAGCTATTGATGGTCAGGGCCCCCTTATAAGTAAAAAAAAAAACATTGGCGCCAGGGCCCCCATAAAAGTTTTTTTTAAAAGCATTGGCACCAGGGCCCCCCTTACAAGTTAAAAAAAATTGGGGCCCCAAAATTTTAAAAAAAAAATAGGTGCCAGGGCCTCCCTTACAACTTAAAAAAAATTGGGACCTCCCTTACAAGTAAAGAATTCAAAAAATTCTCAAAACTATGAAAAATGTAGCGAAACCATGAAAAATTTGAGAAACGCATTAAAGTCAATTTGTGTCAAAATTATTCTCACCCGCAACAATTTTTACACGAGCGACAATTTCTACATGCGCAACTTTTTTGTTCAAATTCATTAAAGTCAAAGGACGTCAAAATAATTTTGATGCGCAATATTTTTATGCTCTTGACAATTTTACACGTGCGACTTTTTTGTCCAAATGCATTAAAGTCAATAGGCATCAAAATTCTTTTGAATTATAATCTCGTATTCACTAAGGGCTACCTCTGAATGATATAAAGCACTGTAATGGATTTGGGACATAGAAGTAATACATTGATATCCGATGAATGTCCCTAACTAATTGTGTTTTACAAAAAAAGAGGTTTCCAGCAACATTTTTAAATATTACTATTTATTATAAGTTATATATAGTATTCTGATCAGTCATTTAATTATTAATTTTATGAAGTGAATATGAAAATACATTAGTATCTGTACTACTATATGGCAATTTTATGATCATAACTTTGTAACTAAAAACCCCTTTTGTATGTTTAAAACTGGCCAGATCAGTTGCACTTCCATTGTATTTTATTTATATTTTATGTAGCCTTGAAGTGCTTGGCTATCTCTCCCCTGTAAATGGTACAGTAGGGGGTATCAGCCTGTTAGGGGGTTTACCTATTATGCTCTGAATAATCGGAATTTGAATAATTTGTAGTTTTTGGACTAAAAAAAACTATGAATTTTTCAGAATTTATTACAGACTGATGGTCTTAAAAGTCTGATTCCGAAAAACGGCATCTCAAAGCTCTCAAGTCCTGTATAAGTCAATGGGGAAGGTCCCAGTGTCTGCGCTGCTGTCCGTACTGATAGCCAATAATTTTGGGGACTTTGAACCAAAAAGATGTAAAACTCTGAAAACTTGTAGTATTTGTGGAAAAGTATGAAAATCCGTACTTTTCGGGCAAAGCTCCGGAGTTATCAGATTTTTCCCCGACCCAATTTTTTCGGAATTTTTAATGATAAATAAGGTACAGATTTTTATGTTAGAAAGACTCCGAAAAACAGGACCTTAATAAATAACTCCCTTAGACTGTTAGCCTATGGAAAATATGAGGGGAGGTAAATAGTTAGAACCATCATATGGGGTTTACCGTGACGTGGTGTGGTGGCTTGGCAATTTTATGATCATAACTTTGTAGCTAAAACCCCATTTTTTGAAGTACAGATGAACTAGCCAACATGGCAAATGCAAAATGCACCATATCAAAAAAGCAACCAATAGACTATTTTGCCACTTGTTTTTTTACTGTACATGTGCAATGTCAAAATGTGTGCTTTGTTAATGTGACTGTGCCAAAAAAGTATGTGTGTGTGTGTAAGTGTATAAAAGTGTGTATCTGGGTGCAGGCAGGAGGGACTAGAGGTAAATAGCTTCAGAAATAGGGACATTGTGTGACTAAAAATTGTAAATGTCCATTACTGGTGGGACAGAAAGCAGCAGTTAAAGCAAACAAGTAATTTTCATCCATCCAGCCTGATACCAATGGCCATGAAAGTACTGACTATGACTTCGAATCGAAGGATTCGTAGTAAAAATCGTTTGACTATTCAATAGTCGAAGTACTGTCTCTTTAAAAAAAACTTTGACCCCCTAGTTCGCCATCTAAAAGCTACCGAAGTCAATGTTAGCCTATGGGGAAGGTCCCCATAGGCTTGGCTAACTTTTTTTGATCGAAGGATATCGTTCGATTCGAAGGATTTTATCGTTCGATCGTACTATCTGCGCTAAATCCTTCGACTTCGATATTCGAAGTCGAAGGATTTCAATTCCCAGTCGAATATCGAGGGTTAATTAACCCTTGATATTCGACCCTTAGTGAATCAGCCCCATACAGTACCTATGCATTGTATTTTTATATTTTCAATGAAAGTTAAAAAAATTTTTTAAATGAAGACCAGTTCATACATTGGTTACAATTGTCCAGACCTATAACATACTTACATATAACTTAAAGAAGAAATAAAGCTTAACTAAGGAAGTAGGGCGGAAATGTTGTACATTATGTTTTGGGCTTCTATACCAACCCAAGGCAACCACAGCCCTTTAGCAGTAAAGATCTGTGTCTCCAAAGATGCCCCAGTAGCTCCCCATCTTCTTTTCTGCCGATTCACTGCACATGCTCTGTGCTGCTGTCACTTACTGAGCTTAGGGACCCACTCACAATATACAGTACACATAGAATAGAAATGTCACAATATAAGGCTGATTAGTAAATAATACAGATAATTACTACATGGCAGCACAGAAACCAGTGCAATTAGCATCAGAATGTAATAATCAGCCCTGTAGCATCAGCTTATATTTCAGACAAACTTAATTTCAAGAGCCACCATTCATCCCACGCCCCAAAAAGAGGTGGGTGAGTATGTCTTGGGTGGGCTAAACCTAGTGTTACATCAGCAGTTTCTTCACCAGTGATTTTCCACTGGCAGAGAAACAGCTGATTCAGTCCCTTGGTTTTTTTAACATCAATTCATGTTTATTGATATAGTTTCATATAAAACACAAGGGATAAGCTAACTGTAATTTATGGGAGATCTTACGTATAATTGAAATATATTTTGGTCCCCTTTAGTGATGGGCTAATTTGTCCCATTTCGCTTCAACACGAATCACGTGAATTTCCCCTGAAGTTTGCGAAACTGGTGATAAACGAAAATGAAGCACGAATTTTGACACCATCGTCAGAACTGTTGCCGGCGGAGAAAAAAACTTTGTTGCTGCCATTGGAACCGTCGCCATCAAATTTTCGCGGCAAGTTTGCAAATGTTTCTGTCTGCACCGAAAAACACGCAAATTTACAGTGAATTTCTGCCTGGCGAATAAATTCATCCATCCATTACTGCAGTTTCAAAGTAATACATTATAATAATATATGAGGTTGAAAAAAAACTTGCATTCAACCATCAACTCAAAATGTGTGTGTAAGTGAAAGTAGCTGAACTGATCTGCTAACTGACCCAGAGGAAGGGGGGAATACATTAAACACATGTATGCTACAGTCTGATACAAATGAAGGCAGCACTCCAGTAGGAATGAATGGCATATTTATTTGGTAGGCAACTAAGGATACAAGTCCTTTAACCCTTTAAAGGGATGGTTTACCTTTCTATTAACTTTTAGTATATTATAGAATGGCCTAACTTTATTTCTTTTTTATAGGTTTTAATTATTTTCATTTTCCTTCTGACTCTTTCCAGATTTTAAATGGCGGTCCCTATCTAAAAAACAAATGCTCTGTAGGCTACAAATTTACTGTTATTGCTACTTTTTATTATTCATATTTCTATTCCGGTCCTCTTTTGTTCATTTTCCTGTCAATAAAATCAGTGCATGGTTGCTAGGGTAAATTGGACCGTAGTGACTAAATTGCTGACTTTACAATCTGGAGAGCTGCTGAATAAAAAGCTAAATAACTCAAAAACCACAAATAATAAAAAATTAAAACCAATTGCAAATTGTCTCTGAATATATACATCATTCTTAAATATAACTTAAATATAAACAACCTCTCGCTTTTGTCTATCATTTTGTAGAATACTATATGCAGAACATTATGTTCCCATAATTGTTTTCGGTATCTCCTCTTTATTAATAATTATCTTATGTGGCTTAGTATGATGATATTCCAGGAATATATAATGGTTTATCCCTACAAAGCCCATCTCAAGAGATAATCCCCCACATATACAGGGCCGACCTATTTAATCCCAGGAGTGGTCTTTTATTCCATATATGTCTGTCACGGCCTACTAGGGACCCAACGTTTCAAAATCAACCCCCTTCCCAATTCCTTTCCCCTTATTATTTTCCTGGACAAGGTTTACAACTAGTAAAATATACTATGAATGTATTATATATAGATATTGGTAAATGCCATAATGGCTGTGAATTTTTTTACGTATGGAGTGTAAAGTTACAAGCTACAACATTAATGGAATTAACAACCCTGTGAAAAGGGCACAAATAGCGGGTGAATGCAAGAGATTGGGTTGTAATGCTTCAGGAAACCCATTTTAAGAGTGGTGAAGTTCCTCAACTAAAGTTTAACCACTACACTAATATATACAATGGCAACAATCCTGAGAGGAAAAGTTTAGGAGTGATGGTACATAATACATAAAGATTTACCATGGGTGATAACAGATCAAGTGTTAGCAGAGAGCTGATCTGAACTGCATGTGCAGCTTCTCTGTAAGTGAGGACAGACACACCAACTTCCGGGTGAACAGTAACTTGGTTGCTTTATAGAACTCAGCATAACATGTGCAAAAGGAACTTTTCATAGAGAGCATACACAGGAAGAGGAAGAAGAAAATCACACAGGGTTACAGGTCAAACATGACATCATATTGCTAAGCAACAATAGACCCTCCCTGCATTAAGTAAAATGCATTGGAACAATCCATCTGTTTTCCAACAGTTAACACTGCAAATAATTCACTCTACAATATAAAATGTCATTTCTGAACCAGCAAGTGTATTTTTTTAGTTGTAATATTGGTGTGTAGGCAGCCATCTCAGATCATTTTGCCTGGTCATGTGCGTTAAAAAAAAGCCAGCACTTTAGAACTGCTTTTTGACAGGCTGTTATTTCTCCTACTCAATATAACTGAATGTGTCGCAGTGGCACCTGGATTTTACTATGGAGTGTTGTTCTTAGATCTACCAGGCAGCTGTTATCTTGTATTAGGGAGCTGTCATCTGGTTACCTTCCCATTACTCTGCTGATGGGGGGGGGAAGATAAGGGGGGTGATATCACTCCAACTTGCAGTACAGTAATAAACAGTGACTGAAGTTTATTAGAGCACAAGTCACATGACTGAGGACAGCTGGGAAACTAACAATATGTCTAGCCCCATGTCAGATGTCAAAATTAAATATGAAAAAACTGTTTGCTCTTTTGAGAAATGGATTTATAGTGCAGAATTCTGCTGGAGCAGCACTATTAACTGATACATTTTGAAAAAACTTTTTTTCCATGGCCTAAAGTCTAGACACCTCTTCTCATGGCCTGAATGTGCCTCCGAATGTGATACAGATTCATATAAGCAGACCAATGCCGTGCCTGTCAGTGCATAGAATGGAAGATAGTGTATCAGCTTTATCTTCACCTACATTTCTTTGGGGTCCGTTTACTAAAGTGCGGTAAATCTGACTTTAAGTTTCCGCATTTTATCGCTGAGAATATTTTTACGCCAGAATATTCACAGCGACTAAGTTTACTAAACAGCGATGCGTTCAGAAGTCATTGTGATCACTTGCGAGCTTACGTTAGCGGTAATTTTAGCGAGTTGCGAATTTTCTGGCGAAAAATTTAGTTTTTGCGAATGTTTATACTATAAAATAGTCTTGTTTTATGGCGGTTATTCTGGCAATTTTTACTGTGACATTTATGGCCAGAAATGCATCTTCAAAACTCATAAACTTTATTGATTGATGATTATACCATCCAACAACATCACCAGAGTAACACCAATCACACATGTCTGCATCATATAAACCCTTCTGCCAATAGAATCATATGAACAAGAAATCATACCAGTCAATCTCTTTGCTTCATAGAAATGCACAGTGTAATGTAGCCAATCACAATGAAACCAAAAAAGTGTAGAGGCTGACGAATCCTTGGACTCTGATGCCGCTGCCAATAATACGACTCTGAGCTGAAACTGCTGCTGTTGCACCAGATAGAAGCAGAAGCCAAAACATACTGTCAGCAATAGCTACAGATCTGTCTCCTGTCAGCAAAGAATGATGGGTAAAAAAAACATTATTATGGGATATTTCCTGCCCCTTGAGAATTTTCTGGCGGAAAAAATACTTTTACGCCACTACATAGGTGGCGGGAAAAGTTTGCGAATATTGTGGCGTTAATTTTGTCTTTAGCACATTTCGCTGTTTAGTAAACCATGCGTTAATGTGTACGTAGCGTTATTTTCATTGAATGCGATAACTGGCGAACAATTATTCTTGCGCAAGAAAATTTGCAAATTTATATTTACCGGAGGTTAGTAAACTGGCGATAACATATTTGGCAAAAATTCTTTCTATATATTGTGCGAATATTTTTAACGCACTTTAGTAAACGGACCCCTATGTTGGCAGAGAAATAACTGAGTGTACCACAACCAAATCCTGCAAGATCTGCAGGGACCAGGGCTGCCATCAGAGAAGGACAGGCAGGAATTGTGTCAGTTGTTCCTGAACTGCTAAGAAATTATCAGGATTTATCACAAAATAGGTAGAGTTTGGACAGATGTGGTAATGGTAAAGATTTCACTGGCTGTGACTACTAAAATAGTCTGCACTCAGATCCCCAGCACCTATTTTACAGAGATGTACACCCAAAAAACAGTTGATGCAAAGTTACTCAGGGTTCTTCACTAAGTATTCTAAAGTCTACATTCATTTTTTATTTTAAACTGGTTACGCCACAGCTGAGGCAGAAGCCACTTTTGGCCACCTATTAAAACTGCCTGACCCATAGGTTAACTGACTATACAGAGTATAGAACGTTCATAGACAGTTAGGGTCACTCCAGAGGCTGCTGCTATCTGAGGCAGAACCCCTTGAGTATGGTGAGTGGGGTGCATGGCTAGTGTAGAGAGCACAATTGCAGGTAAAGGGCAGACTATGAAACACAATGGGGTAAATTTATCAAAGACTGAAGTTCCGCCACTAGAGTGAAATTCCGCAGCTCTCAATTCATTTCTATAGGATTTTGAAAGGCGTATTTATCAATGGGTGAAAGTGAAAGTTCACCCTTTGATAAATACGCCTATAAAAATCCCAAAGAAATGAATGGAGAGTGGTGGAATTTCACTCTAGTGGCGGAACTTCACTATTAACTTCACTCTTTGATAAATATACCCCAATGAGCTGTAATAAGTATTTCGAAAGCAATCACTGTGTTTTTATAACCAGTTTTGCAAATGTTTAAGGTAATATACAATTAGTGATTCTGTCTTTTACAAGAACATCTACCATCTTGTCAAGAAATAGACAGATGCATTCTGTGAAACACACGGAGGAAGGTTCACACTTAGGGGCAGATTCACTAAGGGTCGAATTTCGAAGTAAAAAATACTTCGAAATTCGACCCTCGAATTGAAATCCTTCGACTTCGAATATCGAAGTCGAAGGATTTAGCGCTAAACGTTCGTTCGATCGATCGAAGGATTTTTAGTTCGATCGAACGATTAAATCCTTCGAATCGAACGATTCGAAGGATTTTAATCCAACGATCGAAGGAAAATCCTTCGATCAAAAAAAGTTTAGCAAGCCTATGGGGACCTTCCCCATAGGCTAACATTGACTTCGGTAGGTTTTATCTGCCGAAGTAGGGGGTCGAAGTTTTTTTTAAAGGGAAAGTACTTCGACTATCGAATGGTCGAATAGTCGAACGATTTTTCGTTCGAATCGTTCGAATCGAAGTCGAAGGTCGTAGTCGAAGGTCGAAGTAGCCCATTCGATGGTCGAAGTACCCAAAAAATACTTCGAAATTCGAAGTATTTTTCATTCAAATCCTTCACTCGAGCTTAGTGAATTGGCCCCTTAATATAAAGTATACAGGCTGCAATTATTGATGATCCTATGGTATTGTACTATGACACTTCTCTCCTTTCTTCTTTTGGAAATTTTTTGAGCAAAAAGCAGTGCAAATAAAATTAGCTGATGAATAAGAAGAAAGCACTACAATGACTAAATAAAAAAATATATAGTCCTAAAAACTATATATTAGTTTATAATTTCTCTTAAATTAGCCCATAATGTGTCCCTAAATTGTGAAGAATCTGCTCCTAGTTTTCACGCAGGGATCATCTTATGGCAGAAAAAAAATAACTGTTAAATTTCACCAATTTTCCTCTTCAAAATGATCCTTTGTAATATAGTCTGCTAAATCAACACTTCTGTCTCTAAATTGCGAAATATCTGTCCCTAGTTTGTACAAAAAACACTGGGACCCTCTAATGCCCGAGGTAAAAATAAAAAAGCTAAAATCTTGTGATTACTTTGGTCAAGTTCACCCATTGTCTTCTAAATAAACCAATATTTTATACACTAAAGGGGCCATACTGCTACAATTATAATCTTTCCCATGACCATTAGTCGTATGAAAAATCTTTCGTCCACTGTCTAATGTTAAGAGCTGATCAAAATTTTCAGTCCTGCCTGATCGAGGAGGCAACTAATATCCCAGGCTTTTTACCGATATCAGTCGACTTGTCTCCCACCACACATATGTCAATTATCATAAAAAAAGACATAAAAATTTATAATAATAGTAAATACTAATAAATGATAAATAAATAAAATAGTGCACCAGAACATGTAACTGTAACAATGTGTTTATGATAATTGCGGGCAACAGTCAGCACCATGTAATGTCTCCATTAAACAGGGAAAACCCCTGCCAGCACCGGTCTTCACTGTGTCCCCAGAACTTTCAGCTGTGGAACAGACAGGGAACCTGAATTGTACCCATTCTTCACCTAAAAAAAAATTGTCTTGTCACTAAATTGTAAAAACTCTTGTCTTGAGCCTGTTGGCAGAAAACTCTTCTCCTCGCTGATGGAAGTGGATATTTTTAGCAACCAGGAAAAAAATATCCTTTTATTTCCCCTGAAAAATCTGTCAAATGCAAAGCCATGAAGCTGGCTAAATGCCTTCCCAAGGGCTTCACCCTGTATGACTTTCTTCTTATAGTGATACCCAGCCCCTAGAAAGTGTTGTTCTGGGTACTTGGCCAACTGCTTGGTATCTGTTAGTCAGTACTGGGCTATGTAATAAATATTTAATTGCAAAATTATGTAATGACGTCAAATTGGTATTTTTCTGTGTTTGTTTGGCCTTAGTGATGTAATGTAAAAAAGCCAGAGGGTGAACACATCCCTCCCACCAGACCTGCAATCTCCCCTGTTCACTTTCAGTGGGTTGGGATAGTGAAAGTGGCAAAAGGTGAACTATACAGCAGCCCATATTATTGTCTGGCCCATCTGTAGTTTAACCACTCTTTGGGTTTCTATATGACCTGCCAGCTATTCCGTAAAAGGGGTTTTTACCCTTTAAAAAACTTTTAGTATGATGTAGGGACTGAGATTCTGAGACATTTGGCATTGGTTTTATTTTTTTATTATCTGTGCAGTTATATAGCTATTTATTCATCAGCTCTCCAGTTTGTAGTTTCAGCGGTCTGGTTGGTAGGATCCATATTACCCTTAGCAACCATGCATTTGTTTGAATAAGAGCCTTACAGAGCATTTTTTTTACATGGGGTCAGTGACCCCCATTTGAAAGCTGGAAAGGATCAAAAGAAGACAAATAATTTAAAAATTAAAAAATGAAGGCCAATTGAAAGATTTCTTAGAGTTAGCTACTCTATAAAAGTTAACTTCAAGGTGAACCATCCGATTAATACTAGATGCTGAAAAGTGTTTGTCAGAAATGTAAATCTGTTTTTAGCTATTGAGAAATAGTCAGTATATTTTGAGAATTTGCTGGACACAGTAATGCTGGTCCCATGCTCATGATTAATTGCATTTGAAAATACACCAACTAGAAGTTGAATACAGGAAGTCCTTAATAGCGACTTGCTCTGTTTACAGATGCAGCCGGCTCATAGGTTTGGGGCTATCCTCGGCAACCAATGGTGTTTCGGCGCGGCCACAACACTGGGTCGAGGCTGGCCTTTGTCGAAATCTAACCCCTACTCGAACTATTCCCCATTGTGGCGGCGGTGGACCTCTGGGGCGAAGCCATGTCTCATAAAAAAAGTCTGCTTTTGGACTGATAATCTGAGTGTGTGTTTGCCATTAACAACTTAACATCTTCGTCTTTACTGTTTTATCTTTGTTACGACAGCTGGTCCTGCTTTGCTTAACACATAACATTTGGTTTCGGGCAAAGCACGTGCCAGGGGTTGACAATGCAGCAGCTGATGCTCTTTCTCGTTCACAGTGGCAGAAATTCAGAGACCTAGTCCGGAGGCCGATTCCATTGGTCGGAATGCCCAATTTCCTTGTGGGAGATAGTGGAGCGCAGCTTATGAACATGGTTCGATCTTCAGTGGTAACTTGGGTTACGCATGGTAAGGCTTGGGCTGAGTGGTTATCTTTGTTTCCTGTTGGTCATCCGACACCTGTTTTACGGTGGAGTACATTTTACAGCTTCGGGGCCAAGGTCACTCAGTTGCTGTCGCAAGGAACGCCTGTCGCCTTTAGCCTTTTTGTTTTAAACTTATAGGGTGGAAGATGTCACCAAACGATTTCCCATTCTGCAAGCTATGAAAGGTTGGAGGAGGAGTTATGTTCAGAAAGAGTCAGGAGACCTGTATCTTTTGCACTGTTGTGCCGACTGTTGGCAGTTTTGCCTGACGTGTGTACGTCTAGTTATGAGGTCTCCCTTTTAAGAACGGCTTTTGCTCTGGCATTCTTTGCAGCGTTGCGGGTTGGTGAACTTGGTCCGCCGAGTAAAGTTCAAACCGGGAGGTTTACTAGCTAGTGACGTTCTCCGTCATAACTATACCATTCGTTTACGCATTCGGAGGTCCAAGACGGATGTTATGGGACAGGGGTGTTGGATCACGTTAAACAGCTATAGCTGGTCGGCATGTCCTTACACTTTAGTTTCCAAATTTTCTTCAATTCGGGCTCCTTAGTCGCTGTCCGCATTGGGGCAGCGCGGAAGCGGATCTGAGCGGTCTCAACGATGAACATATCAAAAAGATAGGTCGCTGGAAATCAGCATGTTTTACTACTTATGTTTGCCCTGATTTACTGACGCCTTAATTTTTGTGCAGGGCCTCCAACAGCGACGGTTTGGCTGGTCGGGCACTCCTATATCCGTCGGGCTGAACAAAGAGCGTCCATTCGTCCTGGAGAGACACCTTGGGTTTTAGAGGGGTTTCAATTTCAATGGCGCGGAGTTGGCGGGTTACGCTGGTTTACAGGTTTTACCAGGAGGTGGTGGTAATCAGCAGAGTTACTTCCCCCCCAGTTGTGCTAGTTATTCATGCAGGTGGGAATAACCTCAGACAATTGCGTGTAGGGGAACTTTTGTCTTTGATTCGGTCCGATATGGACAGATTTAAAGCCTTTTTCTCTGAGATGGTACTGGTCTGGTCCGAATTGTTCCCCGGCTATCCTGGCGGGGCGCTAGGGATCCAGATGCGATAGAGAGAGCCCGGCATCTTCTTAATGCTAGAATTTCCCGTTTTGTTCGCGACAGGGGGGGTGTTGTAGTCCGGCACCGGCAGTTAGAGAGTATTGATCAAGGACTCATGTTGCGTGATGGTGTTCATTTAAATGATATTGGCATGGACATTTTCTTTCCGGTTTGCAGGATGGTATTGGTGAGGCTCTTTCGCGTCTGGGTGGGGGGTCGGAGTTCAGTGTAGGCTTACATGAACTCCTCCGTGGCGGGGTAAAAGTGTCCTTGCCATTGGTTATACTGTATCTGGTCGGCGTAACCTACATGCCCACCGCGGCTGCGGTGGCTGGCATCTAGAGATTAATGGTTAGTGATGTAATGGCAAGCTTTTTCTGTTTACATTATGAATAATAATCTGTTCAAATAAAAGCTGTGGCCGACCCTCACCCACATAAAGGAAGTTTTGTCTCAGCGTGATTTTTCTATATGTTAAGTGTATTAACAGCTAAGATGTTAGGTGCTACACAATAAGCACATGCCTCCTCACAGTCACATGTGGGCTGTTTTGATTTTTTTGCCCGGGCTGCTTTTTACTCCCAGTCCAGCCCTGGGAAGGCCTGAAGTCCAGTCATTCATTATTAGACTGTCTAACTAACCTCACTGGGTTACAGGTTCAGCCAGTGCAGGGGCGCCCCCTGCAAACGAGGGTGCACGCGTGTAACCGTGCACAAACAAGGGCACACGGTCTGTGCAAATGGGGCAGTGGATGTGCGCAAACAAGCGCTGCTCTCTTTGTCGTCAAAAAGCTTAACCTTTGTCAGTGGCGGACTAGGGGTGTAGGCTGCTTGTGAGGTATGTGGCTGGTGTCGCACAGGGTGCGATTCCTCCCAAGGCTGATTGTAATATGTTATTTATAAATGTAATTGGTTTTGGAAGCAGAATCTGTTTATAGTCTGTTCGTGTCTGTGTGTTAGTGTGTGTGTTACTGTGTGTGTGTTACTGTGTGTTACTGTGTGTGTGTTTTACTAGGTGTGTTAGAGTGTGTGTGTTACTGCGTGTTAGTGTGTGTAACATACCATACAATTTGTAAAATGAACATGGTAGTTAGGGGGTGTGGCCACAAAAATGGGCATGGCCAAAAATTTTGAAAGGTCCCCATAGGCTTCCTAACAATTTTCTGATCTAAGGAATATCCTCCGATCGATGGATTAAATCCATCGAATCGTTCGATTCAAAGGATTTAATCGTTCGATCGAACGACTATTCCTTCGATCGTTCGATCGTAGGAATAGTGCAAAATCCTTCGACTTTCGATATTCGAAGGATTTCAATTCGCAATTAATTAACCCTCGATATTCGACTCTAGGTAAATCTGCCCCTACATGTATCCTTTTCATATCTTGGAATTAAAATAAATAAATAATGAATGTAAATGACAAAAGGGCTTAGAATAGCACACTCGTCAGTGTTTCATTTGTTTATTTTAAAGGCTTACTTGTCTTTTAAGGCAAAGGAAAGGTAAAGCATCAAAACCAATTCATATAAATAAAGAATGTAAATGACAAAAGTGCTTAGAACAGCATCCTCCTCAATTTTAAATTCACTTGTTTTAATGGTTTACTTATCCTTTAACAGTACATGTATCATTTAATATCCTAGATTTACAGTGCAATGACACTGGCTGTTCAAATCCAGACATTTAAACAATTGGGCAGCCCCCCCCCCCATTTCTATGTATGAATGCAGATAGTAAGATAAAGAATATACTTGATGTCCATATCATACCCTGCTGTATCCAGTGTTGATTTAAAGGTCTACTACCACAATATTCTTTTTTTTCTAAATGAACTGCCATTTATCATCCTATCCAGTTCAAAAGTCTAGAGAATGTGACTGCAATCTCAGGTGCAGTTTATAGATAGGATTTTGTTAAACTGTGCTGTGACTTTTTTCAGACATAAATTACAGTTTGCCCAATTTTTCATTTTTGTGACTGTTTCTGTTATTCCTGATGCTGTTCTGCAACGTAGTGGTGAGCTGGGCTAGTGCACAATGCTCATTGTGAATTAAAGATTTTAAAGGGAGGAAGCATACTTTGAAACTGTTTGGGAAATCAGGAGTGTAGAGGGCCCTGACTGAGAAATTTCAGGATAAGTTTGTGGGGAAAGTCTAAAGGACTAAAAAAAGTGTTTGTTGTGGCTTTCAGTAGCTTACAATGTCACATCCTAATCTGTAGGAAAGATGTTCTTTTAATAATTTACATCTGATGAAGGCATTGCTGAATATAATAATATGGACTATTCTGTATTAGTGACTCATGTTTTAGTATATTATACATGGACCTATACACTATAAAACACATGAAATATTATCTCTGAAAGATCATTGAATAATTTTTCAGCATATGCCGAAGATCAGATGGACCATGGGAGATTTGTCATTAATGTTTACGACTTCTCACGTGAGCTCCAAACTGAAGATTTACTGAAGACTTTCACAGAATACAGGTGCAGAGAGCAGTGGAATGGGGCATGAGCAACAAATGTTATTAAAATTGACAAGTTCTTTCTATATACATCATTTTATGTATTACTAATGTCCAAAGGGCTAAATGCTTGGGGGCTGCTCTCCTTGTCCAGAAATTCTGTCCCCCTTGATATAGAATTCACAGATTATACATTAAAGTAACTTCTCAGTGTTTTAGTCCAAATGAACTGGGCAGGAATTTATAAGGCCTGCATTTGTTTTTTGTTTTTTATAGGGGTCTAGGATTTAAATTGCAGTGGGCGGATCAGACTCATGCCTTGAGTATTCTTCATCCTTGAAGATGGTAAAGTGTTATGTTTACACTGTAACAGATGTGCTTTATTCTAAAAAGCAGACCTGGAATCCTCTTCTTAAAGGAATACTGTCATTGGAAAAAAAAATTAAAAAAAATGCATCAGTGAATAGTGCTACTCCAACATAATTCTGCACTGAAATCCATTTCTCAAAAAGAGAAACAGATTTTTTTAAATTTAATTTTAAAATCTGACATGGGGCTAGACATATTGTCAGTTTCTCAGCTTCCCCCAGTCATGTGACTTGTGCTCGATAAACTTCAGTCACTCTTTACTGAACACACCCTAAGGCCCCAGTAACCAGGCACACAAGATGGCAGTGCAACTGGCACAACCTGACTTTATTAAACAGCTGCAGCTGTAAGAAAGAATTGGTTAGAAAATTACCAATAATAGGTCAATTAGTACAGCCCCTGTAAAACCCTTCAAACCCCGGTGAGCACATCTAAGTCCCGAAACTGTTGTGTACTGATGAGGGGTCCCCTTACTGGGTTGAAAGTACTGGATGGGCTGCAAATAGGACAGCAGTCTAAATGAATGGCAAATTCCACTTTAGGTTGCTGCTGAACTGTGCAACTGGATTATCTCCCTGGATGTAACCACAATAAAGGAACTGTTGATGTGTCCCTTGGTAGGGTTGCCACCTTTTCTACAATTCTTTACCGGCTGGTGGGGGGCGGGAACACAAAGAAGCAGACTGTGATGTCAAAAGGGGCGGGGACGCACCACGGACACTTCAAGAAGCAAAAGAAAAGTTAAGTTCCAAGGGATTCGGGGCAGGCCGAGGAGTCTTTTTAAGAGTATTACAAATTTACCTGCACCTACATTGCCTGTAAATTTGTAATACTGGCCCAGGCCTTGGCAGGTATTTTACCGTCTGGGCGGGTAAAATACCGGCCGGGTGGCAACCCTATCCCTTGGCAAGGGTATAAACAGTGCTCCCTCTGGTGCTGTTGGAAGTGTGCAGCAATGCTATCAGCTCTCCTTGCACATAGGGTTGCCACCTTTTTTAAAATGTATTACCGGCTGCTGGGGGGCGGGGTCACAAAGGGGCGGGTCGTGACATCAAACGGGGCGGGACCACGCCACCGTCGCTAAAAGAAGTAAAAGAGAAGGTAAGTTCCAGGGGATTTGGGGCGATTGGGGGCAGGCAGAGGGCTCCTTTTAATGGTATTACAAATTTACAGGCAGCTACATTGCCGGTAAATTTGTAATACCGGCCCCGGCCTTGGCAGGTATTTTAAAAAATACCAGCCGGGTGGCAACCCTACTTGCACAATATGTCTCACCCTCCAATGGACTAGCAGGATAATATCTGTTTTATAACTTCCAATGTTCCTTAAACTGATAGCACAAGGGTTAATAACTTACAGTTGACAAGGAACCTTGCTTCTCTCCACACTGTAGCTTTCACCTTGTCAAGATGGCTGCCTGACAACAAAACTTCCTCCAGTAAATAGCAGCACACAGCTTATCAAGATGGCTGACTATTGTACTCCTGGATCACAGTGGGTGCCTGACAACAAAACTTCCTCCAGTAAACAGCAGCACACAGCTTCAAGCAGGCTGCACACTGCACTGTTCTCCCCTTGCAGGTTAATAGCAGTCTCTCTCTCTCTGGCTGGTCACTCAGCAGGCTGGAACACAAACCCCCAGTCTCTAGCTCTCCCAGCACATCTCTCCATGCTGGCTGGTCTCTCCTCCCCTTGTCCCAGGCTGATTTCTCTTCCTGTTCCTGGCTCTGGGGGCAGGACACAGACTGTCTCCTTTGTCATTGGCTGGAGAAAATCCCTTCCTTCCTGCAGGCTGAAGCATTAACTAGTTCCTCTGTACTGTAGTGGAAAGCAGTCTTAGAGGTACAAACATTAAGTGTGTGCTACATGTGCTATATTTTTAGATGAAGTTGGTCAGAAGATGTGTGGCCTACTTGTTCTAGATCCTTTATAAAGTACAAGGTGAGCACCAATGGTGCTTTGTAGCAAATAACTCTCTTGTGATCAGCATGTGTCATGTGGAGGAGGTTGACCATTTTAACCGCTTAAATCTTGGGCATTCAACTCCCTCTTAATGATCTGTTGAACCAGGCTTCCAAATAACAAATGACTTCTAAAATACCACACTATCCTCCTGTTTCTCTCTCAAGGGTACCTAATGACTAGTATTCATATTCTTGGTTGTCATCATAATTCCTGAACAGATCAGGAAGATACAAAAGGGGAACTCGCAGGCGCTTATGCGCATACTCGCAGATGTGTGCATGCGTGCGCGATCATGGACACGTGCATGCGCACTCAATGGTGGCCACCCGGGTTGCCTTGGGAGCCCGGCTGGCTTGGCCTGGCCCTGTAGCAGATTTTGGATTGAAAACATGCATTGTGCAGAAACCCCTTGTTCTGTGCATATTTACCAAGGCTGAAACAGTGTCCTCTCATTGCAGAGATATAAGTAAGTGGTTTGAAGCCAATAAACATCACGTGTGGCACACGAGGTGGACACAAATGTCAAAGAAAAAACCTGCATTTTTCAGAGAAGACATTGTTTGATACAATGCAGCTTGAAGATGCAAAAATTACACATGCAATATACAGGGTTCAAGAAAGAATTTAAAGCCATTTTAGCAAACGATAAGCTAATGACTATTGCAATTCCTACTCACAGAGTAAAGCTGATCCAGGCACTTGTACAACTGTTTATGTGAGTGAAGCAGTTCTGCTAAGATAATAGTATCTTGTAGCAACTGTACTACTTTATATTGTGCTAATAAAATATTGGTATTTTTACATATTATATAAAGAGTGGTCTGTCTTTGTTTAAGGTAAATTACCTTATTTTATATTTACATCTATCTATGGTATGGTTGTGGTCTACGCAACTTTTCAATTGGTCTTCATTTTTTCTTTTTAATATTTTCTGAATTATTTGCCTTTTCAGCTTTCAAAGGGGGGGTCACTGACCCCATCTAAAAACAGATGCTCTGTGACGCTACTAATGTATTGTTATTGCTACTTTTTATTACTCATCTTTCTTTTCAGGCCTCTCTATTCAAATCCCAGTCTCTTATTTAAATCAATGGCTGGTTGCTCGGGTAATTTGGATCCTGGCAACCAGATTGCTGAAACTGCAAACCGGAGAGCTGCTGAATAAAAAGCTAAATAACTCAGAAACCCCAAATAATAAAAAATTAAAACCAAATGCAAATTGTCTCTCTCTGCATCATAATAAAAGTTAATATAAAGATGAACAACCCCTTTAAGGTTAGTTTATTTATAGTTGAAGGATATTAGTTCCCCCTTAGTCTTTTGGATTGAAAATCTAGTGCTCTGTACAGAAAGCAGTGTCTGGAGTCTGTACTTACTACCTGCAAATAGGGTTGTCATCTGGTCGGTATTTTACCAGCCTGGCCGTAAAATGATAGTTGATCCCAATGTTATTAAAAAGCTACATATATGGGAAGGCCGGTATTATTTTTGCAGAAAAGGTGGCAACCCTACCTGCAAATGACGTGCAAGTTAGGGGTGGTTAGGGGATGGGAGGGGAGGACACCTATATTCCTCTTCCAGTGACTTAATCTGATTAATTTCTTAATTTGTCAATTTATAATGGACAAGCACACACAAAATGATTTAATATAATAAATGTAACATATGTTATTTATCAAATGTCTAAAGTGCTGTTCAGTAACATTATAGAGATGTCACCATAACAACATATAGGTTACAATAGCAACTAGTTAACTGTTAAAGGAACAGTAACACCAAAAACTGAAAGTGTATTAAAGTAATTAAAAGATAATGGGACTCATTTATCAACACTGGGCAAATTTGCCCATGGGCAGTTACCTATAGCAACCAATCAGTGATTAGCTTTTTAAATTGTACAATAGTTCATACGGAGCACTTGGAGTGGTAGTAAAAAATCTTCATTTATTAAATATAGTTAAAAACATGGATGTAACTCATATGAATGTGCTAAATATCCCACGCTTGACGTGTTTCGTGGCCTCTCACCACTTCCTCAAAAGCATAAGATATCCAAACCCCTCTTCCCAGTAGAAATAGGCACATTAACCCCTCCCTGTAAAAACATTAACCATTACACTCCTGTGAGGGAGTAGTGTATCAGGAGCCAAACCAACTCCTATGTAAACGAATGCTAATTGGGGACAATTGTGTTAACATTCAACCAGAAAAGAATATTAAGTACATCTTATTATACAAATTTACATATCATAAATCAAAAATAAAATAAAATGAAATTATTACTCAAATCAAGGGAATTTGGTCAACCTGTGTGATATATCTGTATATGAATCATGCGAAATTACATAAATCTGAAATATAAACCACACTTTAGGTTATAAAGGAAAAGGAAATGCACTAATCGCAATAACAAGAAATCTCCCAATCCCTTTTAAGTCCCCCATTGTCTTGGTTTTCAAATGATAGATCCAAAAAGCTTCTAGCCTACGGAGTTTTTGATCTAAATCTCCTTTCCTTACATCTCTTGGTGGCGTGTCTATCATTTGAAAACTAATGCAGACATTACCCTGATACTTTTCCACTAAATGCTTAGCTATAGCTGACTTCAGATCTAAACAATCAACTGCCTATATATGTTCCAGGATGCGGGTACTAGCCATCCTCACTGTTTTACCCACATATTGGGCCCCACATCTACACGTTGCCAAATAAATGACCCCCTTAGACATGCAGTTAAAATACTGCTTAATGTTATAGGTGACATCTGTAGTTGAACTGTGGAACGTTTTGGAAACCTTAACCAATGCACAAGTCTGACATCTAGTTCGTCCGCATCTATAGGAGCCTTTGTATTTCAACCAGGCACTGGAATCCCTCTGCTCCCTGGCAACATATAAGCTCCTAGAGATGTGGGTTGCTACGTTTTTCCCTCGTTTATACACAAACTAGGGTGTTTTATCCAAAAGCTTCCCAAGAACAGGGTCCTGTAGAAACACACCCCAATACTTTCTGATACTGTTTCTAACACGATGTGCATCACGGTTATGTGTGATACAACACCGTAAATTTGAATGTCCCTTTTTGGCTGTTCTAGAAGCAGTACCCCGATTAACCTCAGTCCTATAATTCAAAAGTTTCTCTCGGTCTGCCATGACTGCTTTTTCATATACTGATCTTATATCTTCCAGCCTGTATCCCCTTTCCACGAAGCGATCACAGAGCAACGTTGCTTGCTTATTAAAAGTATCCCAAGACGATCAAATTCGGCGTAGCCTCAAAAATTGGCCCACCGTGATGCCTCTTTTACATGAACTTGGATGACTGCTCCGTGCATGTAGCAAAGTGTTGCATGTAGCGGATTATATGGCTTCTGAATGGATTTTGGTCACCAAAGACAAAAATTCTCTCCCACCAGCCCATAACCAAATTTGCGTAGGTAGGTGCGAATGAAGCTCCCATGGCTGCCCCACGTTGTTGTAGGTAGAAGAGGCCATTAAACAAAAAATAGTTGGAATGCAGCAGAAAGTCAATGCCTTCCATAATGAATTCATTCTGCACCTGGGGAAAAGTTCTCGTGATTGATAGCCAATAACGTATTGACTCCAAACCAATATCATGATCTATGGAGGAGTAAAGGGACACTACATCCATCGAAAACCACCTATAATGAGGTTTCCATGTTACATCCGCCATTTTGTTTAGACACATAGTAGTGTCCCTTAGGTAAGTAGGGAGATCAAAGACCAAGGGTAACAATAACTTGTCTATATAATTAGATAGGTTCTCAGTTAGAGACCCTATACTTGCCACTATTGGACGTCCCTTCACATTGTAATAAAAATACCTGGTGGTCTAGTGGTACGGCGGCTGCCACGCCGCCATGCTCCTGCCTCTAGCGCCGGCGCCATCATGGTTCCCTAGGGCGCGCGCGGCGCGCATGCGCGCTTCTTAAAGGTACAGGAGCGCTGGCGTGATTGCGCCAGCACGCATGACGCTCGTTTGGCGCAAAATTTGAACATATATAAGGCCCATTCTGTCTCCCAGTCAGTGCCCGTGATAGAATCTTGATTCTGGTGGTTCCTGAAGCCTTGTGCTGTCTGTTCCTGTGAAACTTGTATCTGTTATTCCGGTTTGATCCCTGCCTGTTCCTGACTATTCTGATATCCGAATCCTCACCTTTGCCTGCATCTCGACTACTCTGCCTGCCTGACGATTCTTGATATCTGCCTGCCTCGACCCTGCCTGTCTGACGATTCTCTTGCCTGCTCCATTTGTACCGTGACCTTCGGCCCAAAAGACTCTGCTAACAGCCGTGCCCCTTTGCCAGCCAGAACACCTCCCCTTGCACCCCTCGTCAAGTCCAGGTGGCACCCAAGTAAGCTGAGGGCTCCTCCCGAAGCCCAACGGTGGTCACACTACTGGTGAAGCCGAGCCGAGACCAGGGTACTTGGCACTTGTTCTGGTATCGGGTGCCGGCCATGACACAGATTTTCTAGTGATTTGTGTACTTTTGGAAGTACGTAAAATATGGGTATAATTGGATTCTCACAATCAATGAATTCAAGTTCTTTCTGATTAATCACACCCATATTTAATGCAGAAGACAAAAGAACACGTAACTTTTTCTCTAAAGACTATAGTCGGGTCAACCTCCAGCTCTCTATAGGTTTCCTTATCCCTTAATTGTCTCATAATTTCTGCTTCATATGTTTCAGCATCTAGGACTATCACAGACCCCCCTTATCGGCATTTTTTACCACTATATTTCTATTCTGACCCAGGGATTTTAAGGCTTTAAATTCCCCATCACTCAAATTGTTACATCTATTAGTAGCCATTTTTTTGTTGTTATTTTTATTTTTTGTTTCAATAGCCTCAATATCCCGTTGTACCAATTTTTGGAACAAGTCAATTGCATTACTTTTGGACTGTAAGGGATAAAAACAGGAGTGTTTTTTCAAATTAGTGTGGGTTATAGGGGGTTCTTCCGCATACAAGATCTCATTCTCTTGGGTTAAATCCGCCAAATTAATCAAAGCACATTCATCTTTAAAATCTAAATTAAAGCGGGGAATTAGATCTACATGCCCCTCTACATCACCCAGGTTACCCATATCCAGAGCAACATCTGAATTGAATTCAATAATATCCTCGGAGGTATCAACATCCCTCTCCCATCCATTAGAAACAAAATGTTTTTAAGGGTCAACTTTCTAATAAACTTATTCAAATCCAATATAGCCGAAAAAGAGTTGATACCTGCATCCGGAACATAATTTAACCCCGTGACAATAAGGAACGATCATCATTTGAAGGTACATAAGTCGATAAATTAATCACATTGTCCCCAATATTAGATGATACAGTTACCGTATCAGAAGGTACAGTCTGTTGCCCGTCATTAGATGGAAGTTTGGGAGAGCCTGGTTGTTCCCTAGTAATGGAGCTGTGATTCACCAACGGACTTTCTTGTTGCGAGCCCCATCTCTCCCCACCTGGTAACCTACTGTTGCTCCTCCGACCCCCTCGCCTTGTGTGTTTGGAGCGCTGCGGATATTGATGGGGTCCCTCCATATGTAGCCTCTGCCCCTGTATCTTTTGCCGGAATTGCCCCGATCCCTGTGATCCTCCGGATCGCTCTCCGATAAATCAGTTTCTGAGGCTAAAAAAGATGAGGAAACGGGAGACAAAGATCTCTGTCCAGAAGTACCTTCATCCACAAACTGAACCGGCCTTCCCGATTTCTAAATGGAGCGGGGGAATACTATCTCCATAGGTTCTTGTATCGGTATGTTCCATATTAATATACGTGTATCTCTGTTGGCGTGGGCCCCGTTTCTCAGTTTTCCATATATATACAGCCTGGTTATCATAGTCTCTTTTATCGCGTTGAAATTTATTTTTCTTAACGTTTTTGACATTAGATTCATACTTGGCCAGCTGATCTTTAATCTGTGCCCATTCAGACTGAAACACACAAGGCGAGGGGGTCGGAGGAGCAACAGTAGATTACCAGGTGGGGAGAGATGGGGTTCGCAACAAGAAAGTCCGTTGGTGAATCACAGCTCCATTACTAGAGAACAACCAGGCTCTCCCCCACTTCCATCTAATGACGGGCAACAGACTGTACCGTCTGATACGGTAGGTGTATTATCTTTATTTCGGGGACAATGTGATTAATTTATTGACTTATGTACTTTCAAATGATGAACGTTTCTTATTGTCACGGGGTTAAATTATGTTCCGGATGCAGGTATCAACTCTTTTTCGGCTATATTGGATTTGAATAAGTTTATTAGAAAGTTGACCCTTAAAAAACATTTTGTTTCTAATGGTGGGGAGAGGGATGTTGATACCTCCGAGGATTTTATTGAATTTAATTCGGATGCTGCTCTGGATATGGGTAACCTGGGTGATGTAAAGGGGCATGTAGATTTAATTCCCCGCTTTAATTTTGATTTTAAAGATGAATGTGCTTCGATTAATTTGGTGGATTTAACCCACGAGTATGAGATCTTGTATATGGAAGAACCCCCTATAACCCACACTAATTTGAAAAAACGCTCCTGTTTTTATCCCTCCCTACAGTCCAAAAGTAATACAATTGACTTGTTCCAAAAATTGGTACAACGGGATATTGAGGCTATTGAAACAAAAAATAAAAATAACAACAAAAAAATGGCTACTAATTGATGTGACAATTTGAGTGATGGGGAATTTAAAGCGTTAAAATCCCTGGGTCAGAATAGAAATATAGTGGTAAAAAATGCCGATAAGGGGGGTCTATGGTAGTCCTAGATGCTGAAACATATGAAGCAGAAATTATAAGACAATTAAGGGATAAGGAAACCTATAGAGAGCTGGAGGTTGACCCAACTATAGTCTTTAGAGAAAAAGTTACGTGTTCTTTTGTCTTCTACGTTAAATATGGGTGTGATTAATCAGAAAGAACTTGAATTCATTGATTGTGAGAATCCAATTATACCCATATTTTACGTACTTCCAAAAGTACACAAATCACTAGAAAATGTGAAGGGACATCCAATAGTGGCAAGTATAGGGTCTCTAACTGAGAACCCATCTAAATATATAGACAAGTTATTGTTACCCTTGGTCTTTGATCTCCCTACTTACCTAAGGGACACTACTATGTGTCTAAACAAAATGGCGGATTAAACATGGAAACCACATTATAGGTGGTTTTCGATGGATGTAGTGTCCCTTTACTCCTCCATAGATCATGATATTGGTTTGGAGTCAATACGTTATTGGCTATCAATCACGAGAACTTTTCCCCAGGTGCAGAATGAATTCATTATGGAAGGCATTGACTTTCTGCTGCATTCCAACTATTTTTTGTTTAATGGCCGCTTCTACCTACAACAACGTGGGGCGGCCATGGGAGCTTCATTCGCACCTACCTACGTGAAATTGGTTATGGGCTGGTGGGAGAGAATTTTTGTCTTTGGTGACCAAAATCCATTCAGAAGCCATATAATCCGCTTCTACAGATACATGGATGATTGTATAGGAGTATGGGATGGGGAAGATACTTCACTCGCATCTTTCGTAACATACTGTAATCATACTGTTAAGGGCATTCAATTCACGCATGAAACCCATGAAACGGAAATCCCTTTTCTAGATGTTATTTTTCAAATACAGGATGATAGAATCATGACTACCCTTTTCCACAAGGCTATCACCCGCAACACTTTGCTACATGCACGGAGCAGTCATCCAAGTTCATGTAAAAGAGGCATCCCGGTGGGCCAATTTTTGAGGCTACGCCGAATTTGCTCGTCTTGGGATACTTTTAAGCAAGCAATGTTGCTCTGGAATCGCTTCGCGGAAAGGGGATACAGGCTGGAAGATCTGCATATGATCGGCATATGAAAAAGCAGTCATGGCAGACCAAGAGAAACTTTTGAATTATAGGACTGAGGTTAATCAGGGAACTGCTTCTAGAACAGCCAAAAAGGGACATTCAAATTTACGGTGTTGTATCACACATAACCGTGATGCACATCTTGTTAGAAACAGTATCAGAACGTATTGGGGTGTGCAGGACCCTGTTCTTGGGAAGCTTTTGGATAAAACACCCTCATTCGTGTATAAACGAGGGAAAACCGTAGCAACCCACATCTCTAGGAGCTTATATGTTGCCAGGGAGCAGAGGGATACCAGTGCCTGGTTGAAATACAAAAGCTCCTATAGTTGTGGACGAACTAGATGTAAGACTTGTGCATTGGTTAAGGTTTCCAAAACGTTCCATAGTTCAACTACTGGGGTCACCTATAACATTAAGCAGTATTTTAACGGCATGTCTAAGGGGGTCGTTCATTTGGCAACGTGTAGATGTGGGGCCCAATATGTGTGTAAAACAGTGAGGCTAGTACCCGCATCCTGGAACATATATAGGCAGTTGATTGTTTAGATCTGAAGTCAGCTATAGCTAAGCATTTAGTGGAAAATCATCAGGGTAATGTCTGCATTAGTTTTCAAATGATAGACACGCCACCAAGAGATGTAAGGAAAGGAGATTTAGATCAAAAACTCCGTAGGCTAGAAGCTTTTTGGATCTATCATTTGAAAACCAAGACAATGGGGGACTTAAAAGGGATTGGGAGATTTCTTGTTATTGCGATTAGTGCATTTCCTTTTCCTTTATAACCTAAAGTGTGGTTTATATTTCAGATTTATGTAATTTCGCATGATTCATATACAGATATATCACACAGGTTGACCAAATTCCCTTGATTTGAGTAATAATTACATTTTATTTTATTTTTGATTTATGATATGTAAACCTGTATAATAAGATGTACTTAATATTCTTTTCTGGTTGAATGTTAACATAATTGTCCCCAATTAGCATTCATTTACCAGGAGTTGGTTTGGCTCCTGATACACTACTCCCTCACAGGAGTGTAATGGTTAATGTTTTTACAGGGAGGGGTTAATGTGCATATTTCTACTGGGAAGAGGGGTTTGGATATCTTATGCTTTTGAGGAAGTGGTGAGAGGCCACGAAACGCGTCAAGCGTGGGATATTTAGCACATTCATATGAGTTACATCCATGTTTTTAACTATATTTAATAAATGAAGATTTTTTACTACCACTCCAAGTGCTCCGTATGAACTATTGTACACTTATATTCCTAAACGCTGAGGACCGGAGGCGTGTATACGTGATGGCACTTGTGGAATTAGCATCTCGTGGTTCAGGTGTCGGTGAGTGCTCGCTAAATGTGTTCTTTGTCCATTAGCTTTTTAAAGCCAGCTGCAAGAAGAACAATGAATGCAACAATATGATTGGTTGCCATGGGTTACTGCCCATGGGCAAATTTGCCCAGTATTGATAAATTACCCCCAATGTGCTTTTGCTCTGTGCTGTTAAAGTTGGTGTGTTTACTTCAGAAACTCTACTTTAGTATATATAAACAAGCTGCTGCGTAGCCATGGGGTCAGCCATTCAAAGCTGAAAAATACAAGCAGCGAGAAAAGAAGTTACAGATAACAGATAAAACACCATTGTATTGGACAAGGTTTATCTGCTATATGTGGTGTGCCTTTTCTCCTTTTTTCCATCTTGAATGGCTGCCCACTGTATATTATATGCTAATTACTTTAAAACGCTTTCGTTTTTTTGGTGTTACTGTTCCTTTAAGGTTCTAAGGTTGTATAAGTGGGTTGCATTACAGTGATGTCACAATGATTGTTACCATGGCAACAGTTACCATATGAGATTACCTTATAAGGTAATTGATACCTTAACATTACCTTATAAGGTAAACATAGTGAGTAGCATTACAGTGATGTCACAGTGGTGGTTACCATGGCAACAGTAAACACATAACATTACCTTATAAGGTAATTGATAAACTTATAGGGTGGTATTAGAGTGATGTCATAATGGTTGCCATGGTGATTCCATCAACCAAGGTGACTTTATGAATCCAAGCCCTTCCTAGCTGTCATTTAGCGAGTTGAAGAGCAAGAGTGAGGATGTCTGTTCTAATCCTCTTCTCGTTCTTCTCTCTGCTAATCTTATCTAGTCATGGTGTGATCGTTAAGGTCCCACCAGTTACAATTAATTGTTCACAACCACATGGGGACATTTTTAGCCCCCAAGACACACTCGAAAGTAGAACATGTTTGTCAGGAGAGGAGATTAAACTTCTTTATAATTCAACTCCTTCAGTCTCTGTAACGGAGGCGTCTGACAAACCTCCAGAATGTTCCTGGTATAAGAATGGTGCTTGGTTTAATAAAACATCCCTTTTGTCAGGTAGTGTCATGATACCTGGCAGAGCTGGGACCATTATCACTGTGCAGTGTTTTACATCTGAGTGTCCAATAAATGTCTGCCAGCATCAGAATATCACTATCACTATTTCTGATCAGCAGATACATTTCTTTATTCTCTCACCTGCACCACCTATTTCCCAGTACCAGCTTGTGCGGTTCGGATGGTGTGCCAAGCTGAAAAGTACTGCCTGGGAATATCATTTCACCAGCCACCAAGGCGTATCTAGTATAATCATTATGAGTGATGAGTACACAGAGATTGAGGCATCAGCATATCCACCAGATTTCCGTGAAACATGCGCTGGTTATTATAAATACCAAGCCAATGGCAGCTATGCTGATGCTGGAAACTTTGTCGCCTCACTGTCATCTCAAAATGTGCCCATGAATACACTCACAGTCTCGTTGCTGGTGGAACAAAGTCTAGACCCCGTTCTATCAGCAACTGCAGCGATAAGTCCAAATTCCCATATACGCCTGACATGGACATTAGTGCCCTTAACTAACAAAGCTGTGGCTTTCCAGCTTACAGATGAAAACAGTGTAGCCAACTGGAATCTGTATGTCGAGAAAAATGCCAAAAAAATAGATTTTTGTTCCCCTCTTACAAATTCTAATGGGAATGAATTTGCTAAAGTAGTTTTCCTAATAAATGGAAGCAAAATACCTCAAATCACTGGAGATATAGGGTATCACAAGGGCACTATAATGCTTTCTACGAATAGATACCTTGGCGAGGTGACTTTAAACCCCACACTGAAGCAAGTCACCTCCTATTACTTCAGCCAAGCCAGTGGACTTTACTACTCTTCAAGTGATAATGAGACAAAGCCAAATTACAGCGAGAATTATGTATTTTGTGACCATGAAAGTCTATCTTTCCTTTTTAAATTCAAATATGAGAAACCCTCGCTATTAAGCTTAGCAACATACGTGTATTTAAACAAGAGGAATGCTCTATATAAATCCCTGATGGATGATGCTATTGAAGTACATTTTTTTACTAGTAGTCTATCAATTCCAAATAATCTTACGTACATTGTGTGGTTTATACCAAACCAGCATCCATCCTTACAATGTCATTGGACGTTTATTTTAGGAATCTTTGGTGCGAGACAGTCTTACCTCGTTCAGCTCAGCACGTATACTTATAATGACTCTGTAGAAAATGCAGAAACCTTCCTTCCTGGAACTGTATTGCCATTTGATGTGAAGAGATACAAAGGCTTTGTAGCCAAGGTGAATTTTACAAGAAGTGGGGTAAAGCCTGTTACTCTAAAAACACAATTTGCAATGCAAGCCAGCAAAGTATTAGAAACTTCCATTAATTGTCAGAAGTTTCCTTGTGAATTACTGGAATTTCATATTAGCAAACCAAAGTCTACTGATTCTATAATAACCACAAGAGGAAAGCAGTTGACATTGTATTTATCCATGATGTTGAACTGTGTGGCATCACACTCAACAACTATAACATGGAAAATATATAGCATCTACAGCAAGAATTCAGTACCAGACTGGAATAACTACTTAAATGTTCCTGAGATATTTCCAATGAATCAGACTACATTGGTCATACCAAAGAATTCCCTCAACGTTGGATTCTATCTGTTTCGTGTCTCCACTGATATTCCTCCGGACGATGACGACATAGAAAATAGGCGCAGCAATTCAGATACTGTTATTGTTGAAGTTCGAGAAAGTGAACTTGTCGCAGTCATCTCAGGTGGAACTTTTAGAACAGTTGCTTTTAGGAGTGCATGGATTCTAAATGGGAACAGTTCTTCAGATCCGGACGTACCAGATGATCTAGATGACCTATCATTTCTATGGTATTGTACGAGAAATATAGACGACTACAATGACATGAAACTAAGCAATAATTCAAGCTGTCACCCAGCTCAGAAAGACCTTACATGGCTAAACCCTTTTGATGTCACTCAGACTGTTGATGCTGAGCAACTTCAAGGGGGCAGAAGTTATCACTTTCGCTTGCTTGTTGAGAAATACAAGAGAAGCAGCTATTTTACCCAGACTGTTTTTGTTCAAAGTGGTTCTCCACCCCTTGTGACTTTGGAATGTATTGAGAATTGCTTTACAAAATTTATTCCAACCGAACGATTCTCATTATCGGGAAAATGTACAGATTGTAGGGCAAGCAGCTGGCCAGAATATCAATGGTCCCTGTTTCAGGGAACCACTGAATTGGACTTTGATTGGGCCGCTAAAACTACAACTGGAAGGTTTGCTCCCTACATGTCTATAATGCCCCTAACATTTTTAAAAAATGTTGACAGGTGGTACACTCTAGTTTTAAAAGTCACAACCTGGTCTGGGGCACAATCAACAAGTAAATACTCATTTTACGTCAATGCTCCCCCAGAAGCCGGAAGATGTTTCATAAAACCAACCACAGGGGTTGCATTGGAAACTAAATTTATTATAGGCTGTAGTGGATTCAAAGACCAAAATCAGCCGCTCATGTATAAAGTCCTCGCAGCTGTAGATAAAAACAGCAACATAAGTTCTCTGCGGGACAATCCACTCGGAGTAATTGTTTATCATGGATACGAATCAACAACACCACCAATTTTTCTTCCTGTTGGAGAGAAAAGCCAAGATTATAAATTAACATTATATGTTCAAGTATACGATGCTCTCTCTGCTTACACGGAAATATCACTGTCTGCAACAGTTTCCGAATTTCAGGACGGAAAACCAAAAGAGACAATCCTTGAAAATTTAAATGCAATGGTAAATGGATCCAACTCATTAATGAATAATTTAATTAAAACAGGAGATTTTATCAATTCAGGGCATCTTATATACATGGTAACATCCAATCTGAACAACTTTAAGACCACGGAAATGACGTACTCTCTGAAAGAGGAGAGAACTCAGCTACGAGAACATCTTTTGAACGTGTCGTCTAGTTTAACAGTCACAGACATTATGGGTGCGAATCAGGTAATTACCTGCATTGCCGAACTCACTAAAGATGTTAAAGAAGTGAATCTCCACTCCCAGCAGCTGGCGGTAAGAAAGCTAAGTGAAGTGGCCAGTAGCCTAGCTACACAAAGACAAGAACCACTCGGTTCTGCTGAAAAGGAACGTCTGAGCAGCGGCATTGTAACATCATTATCCAGTGTTATGAGTGCTGCACTACTGGATATTCCTCAGTCTGAGTCAGATATCCAAGAAGAGAAAGTTGAAGTACTGGAGCAGATTCTATCTGCAATGGAAATGTTGACAGAAGCCGTGTTACAAGGCAAAGTTCCTGGAGAAAACAAGACAACAATAAAAGCTGCCACCTTTAACATAAGCTTGAAGAAAGAGGAAACATTGGATCTCATAAATTCACCACTTCAATTGAGGGATGACAGTTGCCTTAGCTGTACGTTTGCTAAACTGCGTGTACCTTTATCTGATGTGCCCGCAGATGCTGTTGTGAGCACTGCTTTCTATGAATTTAAAGAAAGCCCTTTTCCATGGTTAAGAAATGGAAGAGATATTGATACAGACATAGCTGGGTACTACATGGTGGCTAGCAACAGCACGGGAGGTACTACAAATCTAATACCTGACATGGTAGATGTTGTATTGGACAGAACACACAAGTTACCTGTTTTTGACTTGGCGTTTGAAGTAAGCAATGTAACAAGGGCTGCATTTACTTTCCAACTGAATGTTACAGTGAAAGCAGAATGGTTTATCCAGTTTATTTATCCAGGAGAGATGCCTTTTGTAGTTTCACTTTATATTGGAAGTAACCTAACAAACAACACTCCGATTGCCCTCTTTAATATCCCTAAATGATAACTGGAGCTACTACGACTGGAAATCCTAAAATGATCAGTATTCCAATTGAAATGTTACCAAAGACTGAAGCGGTAATTGACCTTTCCATTGAATTGACGACGAGTTACTCCATTACTTCTCATACAAGAGTTCAATATTCAATCTTTAATGTGGCTTGCTTGGACTTCAGTGGAGCTGAACATGAATGGAATGATGGTAACTGCCATGCAGGCCCTTTAACAGACACCACAGTAATCCACTGCGTGTGTGAAAACTTAACAAAATTACAGACGAGAGGTGAACCATTTCTAAACAACAGACACACGTTTCTTGCAGCCAGATCAATTGTTCTACCTAATCCTATTGATCTCACAAAGGTTACTCTGGAAACTCTAAAGGCAAATTTAGTGCCCCTAGTCACTGTGATTGGCATAATTGTCTTTTATGCCTTTATAAGTGTATTTGCACACATAAAAGATAAGAGAGATGTAACCGACAGACAAAATGTAATAATATTGGAGGACAATGATCCCTATGAAACGGACAGTCTCTTAGTTACCA
The DNA here is from genome assembly GCF_017654675.1 of Xenopus laevis. Classification (NCBI taxonomy): domain Eukaryota; kingdom Metazoa; phylum Chordata; class Amphibia; order Anura; family Pipidae; genus Xenopus; species Xenopus laevis. Next base: position 25,823,480 of record NC_054376.1, on the reverse strand, counting down.
TTTACACCGGCAGTCGTTTTGGATCAGGTACAATAGCAAATGTTTATATGAAAATCTTTGGCAAGGATGGAAATAGCCATGCACATCACTTACAATGTCACAGGCAAAGGGTTTTACAGACCAGAGGATGCGACACCTTCTTGCTGAAAACTAAACAACCTTTAGGAGACATTCATTCTATTGAGATATGGCATAAAGCGAATATGAAGTCTATAAGTTGGTATCTGAGCAGAGTTCAAATTGAAGATTTACACACCAAGAAAAAATGGTTTTTCATATGTCGCACTTGGTTCGGTACCAGTAAAAAGAATGCCGTCCCCCAAAAGATGTTTACCCCAATAGACATAAAGCAGCCTTTAGAGAAAAAAGACTTTTTCCTAATCAGTTCATACTACGATTTATTTCTCGGCAATTTGTTGCTGTCTGTATTTGCTCCTGATGTTCCGACAACTTCTACAAGAGCCCAAAGACTTGCTTCTCAGTTTGTGAGCTTCATGAGCGGTCTGTTTTGCAGTATGATGTACTACAACAGAAAAAATGATGAACAAGAAACATGGAACATGGAACACCTCCTCAGATCCATAGCCGTAGGAGCAGTGACCTCAATCATTACAAAAATATTTCGATTAATAGTCGACAAATTGTTTGCTGTTGCACGAAATACGTCTTTAGACAAACAGCAGGAACTGACTGAAAATGTCTCAGAAAATGAATTATTGGATAGCAGTTCACCACCTAGGTGCTTAGAATGTCTGTATGAGGAATATTCCACAACTGATTCCACATCTGAAGAGAAGATGAGTGAACAAGGCCAGAAAGATGCACCAGAAACAAATGGGCAAAACAGCCCATCTCACGTAGATGAGGTAAACATTACAGTTGAGGAAGAGAAACTTGGAGAAATACCTAAAGGCAAAGTAAAAAGGGCCAGAAATGTCTGTCTTTGTGTTGCCTGGAGCACAGTTATCTGCTTCTCAACCCTGTCTGCTGTTTTAATAGTTTTGTACGGACTCTCATACGGACATGAAATCTCAATGGAGTGGCTCATAGCTTCTGGGACGTCATTCCTCATGAGTGTTTTTATTCAGCATGTTCCTATTATATTAGTACTATCATTGATTAAATCAATACGTGCAAAATATTGTAACGATATTCCATGGGTAATAAGGAATTATGTTCCTGTGATGAATGAGCTTAAAAGTGAAGAAGAAATTAGATATATGCAGTTTAGAATAGAAACACTTCGGAGCAGCGAAGCCTACCAGCCTATAACACCTACTGAGTTCCAAGTAATAACAACGGCTTGGGACTGCAATGTGTGAGGCCAGTTACTTAAAACATCTGCATGATGTTATATAAAAATTGGAGGATCCAAACCCAGAGGTTGGAAAGAGCATATATTATAGATGAGCAGGCGGGCCCAAAAACTCATGGAACCCGTAGTAGGAGGGATTAGGTTGCAAAGTCAGTGCAGTCTGGTATATTTCATAGACTTTAACTTTTTTGCATATAACTGGACCCCTACTGGGATGTAACTGGTTGCATCTTTAGATTATTGTGGTGCATGCTACGAAAAGGAGGGTCATTTTTTGATTCTATTTTTTATTCCTGCTCATCACTAACTGATATACCAAGAGTAGGTTGAACCAAAAATAATAGAACCCGCAGGTGGAGAGTTTGCTTTAAACATATTTTGTACTTGGCGGGTTCGGGAGGGTGGTGGGCCCAGACTGCACAATGTCAGTGCAGTCTGGAATATGACCCTATTCCTTAGCATTTAACTTTTTTGCACATACTTGGACCCCTACCATGATGTAACTGAGTTTTAGGTTCTTACTGATCAGAAAACTGGTGGCATGTTTAGGTTATTGCGGTGCATGCTACGAAAAAGATGGTTTAGGGTCAGTTTTTGGTTCAATTTTTTTATTCCTGCTCATCACTAGCTGAGATACCAACATTCAGTTTCCAACCATAATGCCTACTGGACTACAAGTAATTAAAAACATTGCAATGTATTAGAAAACAATATTCACACACAAAATAGAAGCTCTAGTTTGGAGTCTAGATTTATTGATGAGTAGGTTGAACCAAAAACCATAGAACCCGCAGGTTATTTTGCACTTGGTGGGTTCGGGAGGGTGGTGGGCCCAGACTGCACAAAGTCACTGCAGTCTGGAATATGACCCTATTCCTTTAACTTTTTTGTACATACTTGGACCCCTACTGTGATGTTACTGAGGTTCAGGTTTGTACTGATCAGAAAATTGGCTTTTAGATTCTTTTGATGGTATCTTTAGATTATTATGGTGCATGTTGCAAACAAGATGGTTTAGGGTCAGTTTTCGGTTCTATTTTTTATTCCTGCTCATCACTAGCTGAGATACCAACATTCAGTTTCCAACCATAATGCCTACTGGACTACAAGTAATTAAAAACATTGCAATGTATTAGAAAAAATATTCACACAAAAAATAGAAGCTTTACACCCAGATTTTGGAGAGAGTCTAGATTTATTGATGAGTAGGTTGAACCAAAAACCATAGAACCCGCAGGTGGAGAGTTTTCTTTAAATGTATTTTGCACTTGGCGGGTTCGGGAGGGTGGTGGGCCCAGACTGCACAAAATCAGTGCAGTCTGGAATATGACCCTATTCCTTTAACTTTTTTGCACATACTTGGACCCCTACTGTGACGTAGCTGAGGTTCAGGTTTGTACTGATAAGAAAATTGGCTACAACTTTTAGATTCTTTTGATGGTATCTTTAGATTATTGTGGTGCATGTTGCAAAAAATATGGTTTAGGGTCAGTTTTTGGTTCTGATACCAACATTCAGTTTCCAACTATAATGCCTACTGGACTACAAGTTATTAGAACAATACAGAACAATGCAATGTATGAGGCCAGTTAGAAAAATAAAATAGAAGACCACAGCCAGAGTTTGGAGAGAGTCTAGATTATTGATGATCAGGTTGAAAGTAAAGCTGGCCATAGATGCAAATATCCGATGAATCGAGGATTCATACAATTTTCGGATCGTGTGTGGAGAGTCCCAACATTTTTCATCTGACGGAGATCGGTCGTTTGGTCGGACAGGTTAGAAAATTTCTGTCGGCTGCCGATAATATTTCTGCGTGTATTGCCGATCACACGATTTTCAGGGGCAGAACATCGACTGATCTGTTCTTTAACTACTTTATTTGATCTGAATGGTAAGAATTTGATCTGAATGTTTAGTGGTGGGTCGGGAGATGGGAAAGTCCGATCGTACGTTGGTTCGTACGATCGGATCTTTGCGTCTGTGGCCAGCATAATGTCAGGATCAGCCCAGGACTTGAACTCTGGTGGTGCTGTTCTGCTCATTGTAGCACTTACCTCATGAGCCACTGGGGGCTCTCAGGACTGGTCCTGAACTATTGTGTCTATTGTTTCTGTTATATGCCTATTCAGTGTGTTTCCCATTTCCTAATCACCTTCCCTTTATAAACCCCGCCCTGAGCTTTGCTCAGGGCTGAGTCATTGATTGTATTCTGTTTGTTCATGACCTGCGAATCTGAATCTGAATCTGAACCTGAACCTGAATCTGAATCTTGAAAACCTTGTATGCCTAGTTCCTGAAAACCTTGTTACCTTGTTTCCTGAGTGAGTACCTTTGTTCCTGTGTTCCCCATTTTTCCCTCACCATCTGGATACCTCGATTAGCCTTTTGCCTGTTCCTGCCTTTTGTGTTTCTGTGTTCCGACTCCAATAAACCTACCATTTACTTTCATCATCATCATGTCTTTGCCTACAATCACCTATGGCTACACCCCTGGGCTCCCACCCTATCCACTCCCCTTGGAGTGGCTATCCTCCGTTACAGCGGTTCCTCGCTGTGAACGTTACACTTAAGAACAGTTGCTATATTGTCCTATTGTATACTAAGTTGCATTCAAGTTGCAACTCTTCGATTATTTTGCTGCATAATGAAAAAACTTGGTTTAGAGTTGGGTTTATGTTAAATTAGAGTGATGGAAGGGTATATCATCTGGTGATAAAATAAACCATAGCATGCACACCAGCTAGTGTGCATTATGAACATTGGCAATTGTTAGATAAGTGTCTAATTATAGTCAGAAACAGTTTAGGGCAGATTTATCAAAATATGATTTTAGAGCTTAATAAATAAAAACTCACCCATGTTCTATTTATTTCTATGGGATTTTTATGGGATTTTTAGAATTGTATTTATCAGTGGATGAAAGTTAAAACTTACCTTTTGATAAATTCGGTTCTAAAAATTTGATGGCATTTGGAATTAGTTCTATCCAATAATCTGCACCCTGGAACCTGCACCCTGGAACCTGCACCCTGGAACCTGCACCCTGCTTGCATCCGTCAAGACACGACTGTCGGATGTGAATGCCGCGCGCTGCATCTTCATCCGACAGTCGTGTCAGAGACATGCAGTGAGAAGGTCTGAGTATTCCCGAAATAGCACAAAATTTCCTCATGAGGCAACTTTGGGTGAATTCGGAAAAGAAGTGATCCGAATGCCATCCTGCCGGCAATTGACATTCTTGCTGGTGGGAAGGGTTGTCGGGTGATTAGTCGACCGAAGAAGAGGAGATTTGTCGCTGGGTGACTAATCTCCAACACCCATAGTGCAATGTTTTATGTGTTATAACAGTTTTGCTAATGTAAGTTGGGAGGTAATATATTTTATAGCTGGAAATGCAGTACCATGCATTTAAATGTATATAAAGCTTACAATATGCTAAATAACACCACCATCCAGAAAACCACATCTTCAAATAAAACCTCTTCTCTTCTGAGAAAAAAAAGAGGAAATAATTGCCCTAATAATAACAATAATCACTTTAATTAAATGTACATAAATATGTGTGTAGTGAACTGATAAACACAATCCCCTATAGTTTGGCCATTTAAGGCCCCCTTAGTTATACAAGCGCTAGACTCCTTTTACTGGGTCAAAGCATGATGCCAATTATTCCAAGTTAAACCACTAATGGCACTATGTCCTAATATAAAAGCTGACAAATACAAGAGTCCTCTGCACTCAACCCATTAACAATATATTTAAGACATTGAGAAATGTTGTGCATACAGCTACTAAAATGCCTTACCCTTTAAACAAAACAGGGATTGTTTGTCCATGTATTGCAATATATTTAAACTGACCAACTACGTCAATGTAATCCACGGTCTGGCCAGTCCTACACTCAACTTTCATCTGATTAATTAAGAATTCTAGTACTTCATTATACATTTTACACAGGGACTACATTTTACCTGCAACTTACTTGCTGCTTTCAAGGTTAAAATTCCCAAACATAGCTGCCCTTTTATTGGCCTTTTATAAAAGCTGAGCACACGTGTGTCTCCATACCTGAGCAGGCTGGAAGGGAGAAGTTGAACCTAGACAGGTCAGGTCTAGCCAATGATAGGTTATTCTCCTTTATAGGTCACGCTAGGGGGTATATTTATCAAAGAGTGACGTTAGAGATTGCAACAGTCCTCTAGAGTGAAATTCCGCAACTCTCCATTCATTTTTTATGGGATTTTATAAGGCGTATTTATCAAAGGGTGAACTTTCACCTATTAGTAAATACTCTAAATCCTCTAAAGGTGGCCATACATGGGCCAATAAAAGCTGGCGACAGACAGTCTGCAGCTTATTGGCCCGTGTGTGGGTCCCTCCGACGGGCTTCCTCGATTGATATCTGGCTGAAAGTCAGACAGATGTCAATTGGGCAGGGTTAAAACTACCATTGCATCGCGGACCGCATTTGTTCGTTAATGCGGTCCTGCAATCCAACCACCCGTATATATCAAACATTATGATCTGATCGGATCAGCCAGATATCATCCACCTCAAGGTGGGCATATCGGGAAGAGATCCGCTTGTTTGGCGATTTTGCCACCGTAAGTATCGGAGTTCGCTCTGTTTAGGGAAAAGTCTGAAAGCTGGGTGTACCTCCATACAAGCTGTGTTCTCTCTCTCACACTGACCAATGGTACTTGTGAGTATATCTACTGCTGTTACATGTTCCTGCTTATCTATGACTGAACTCCTATTTGGATCATCTTGTTCTTTAATAAATCAGTTCTATGGTAAAGTTGCAAGAACCACTGGTGCCCAATTGTTGTCCAGTACATACAGTTATAGTTGCACAACACCCTGCCTCCACACTGTTGCAAGGATTCACCCCTTGAGGAATAAAGGGCTCATTTGGAGCATTGGGGTAAATTTATCAGTTTGAGAAACTGTTCCACTCCACTTTACTACAGCTTTACACAGGGCCGCCATCAGAAATTGAGTGGCCAGTACAACAAGATTTTCTGGGCCCCCTGGTCCCCTCTCATACCTCTCAACATTTTGGAAATAAAGAGAGGGACAAAAATGTTGGCGCGCACAGCGCGGCAAACTTTTCCCTGGCCACTCCATATCAGCATTACATACGGGGGGCTCCGCCCATCCCCGCCCATTGACCAGATAGTCCCTCCCTCCCAAGCTTTAAAGCCACCCCCAGGGGCCCACATACCTCGTCTTTTTTCTTTCTGTCCTTTGCTCTGACTGACCAGAGGGTCCTTCCTAGTTTGTTACTCATCCCCTAGGTAGTTGTAAGCTTCCTCAGGTGGATCAGGGCAGAGTGCTTACTCCTCCTCCCTCTCTTGTGAGGACAGGGACAGGCAGGTTACTCACGGTTTAGCACTTGGCCTGCAGCAGTGCGACCCCAGAGAGTTTTTCCAATGAGGCCGTGCCATGGAGGTGATCACTTAAGGTTGCCTGTGGCACTAGGAATCCGTCCATACTTTTCCCTTTGTGGGTCTCCCTGACCCGCTTCAGCCAGAACCTCTGCTGCCTTCAGTAGAAGCGCTCCTTCCTCCAGACACACGGCGGCCATCTTTGTTGTGGGCTAAGCGTGTTTGGAGCCGTCCACATGGTTCCGCGTCCATGGCGGTGGCCATTTTGGATGTGGGCAAAGTCTGCGGCTGTGACGCACTTCCGGTCCCGGGTGTTTTAATTCTGGCGCATCTGTTTTTCGCTTGCTGCTGGTTTTGCTCCTCTTAGGTGCCTGAAGGTTCGAGCTTCCCTGCTGCTGACTCAGCTCTGGTAGGTAAAAAGGGGTTATTGCGTCCTGCTTGCGAGGGGGGGGGTTCTTAAGGATTAGGCCACTCAGTGCTGCTCCATATTTCCATTTATCCTGCTAAGGGATCTTTTCAGTTCACCCCACTTGCATGTGTATTGCATTACAGGTATCCTTTGCCTGGTTTCCTATGGATTCCTCAGCCTCTACAGCCTCTGCCCTCCAAGCTAGGTAGGTCCCTCCTGTACTATTCCTCCTTTTCTTTTTATTTTCCATTTCTTATTTTCTCTCTCTCTCCCCATTCTCTCTTTTCAGCTTGCCTGAAGATGTTGCTAAAAGACGTAGGATTAAAAGTCCCCAGTCGGCTCCCCCAGAATGCATGGGTTGTTTTAGCCCTCCCCTAGTGGGCAAAAAATTTTGCAAGTCTTGCTGGAAAGATTTCTGCAGCTCAGCCTCTGGGATTCCTGTCTTAACCACAGGGAATGTGGAAGAAGGTCAGGATCTTGTCTCCCAGCATAGGGATGCCTGGGGAGCGGCAGAGGATTCCTCTGAAGACGAGTGTCTTTCCCCTGAGTTACAGTCGGAAGCCTTGTTAGACTCAGATGAGGAAATAGACAGCCCCCAGGATACCTTTGATCTCTCCCTTGTTACTCCACTAATTAGGGCAGTAAAGCAGACCCTGGGGGTAGAAGAGGAAAGCACAGGAACCTCAACTCTTAAGGTCCTGCCATCTCCTGCAAAAAACCGTCATACATTTCCTCTCTTCCAAGAGGTCTCTGACCTTATCAAGATAGAATGGCAAAAAGCTGCAAAGAAGGTCTCCTTTGTGTCACAAGGCACTAGGTTCTCCAAACTCTATCCATTTAAAGATTCTGAGGTTAAGGAATGGGTCACTGCCCCTTCAGTGGACCCCGCAGTCATACATTTGGAAAAGAAAACTACCCTGCCAATTGACGACAGCTCTACCCTTAGAGACCCCATGGACAGACGAGTAGACGCAGACCTCAGAAAGGGGTTTCTGGTAGCTGGGGCAGCATGTAAACCAGCAGTGGCTCTGGTCTCGTGGCTAAGGTCATGTCCCTCTGGATAGATGGCATCGACAAAGCCCTTGCCGAAGGAGTGGATAGGAAGTAAATTTCTTCTAGCCTAGCAGAACTCAAACTTGCCACAGCGTTCATATCGGAAGGAACAGTAGATCTCACCAGATTAGCAGCTCGTTCTATGGCCCTATCGGTGGCGGCTCGTCGAGCTCTCTGGCTCAGATCATGGACGGCGGACGTCTCCTCCAAGACAAGCTTGTGCACCTTACCTTTTGAGGGCCTACACCTCTTCGGGTCCAAATTGGATGACGTAATATCTAAGGCTTCTGGGGGAAAAGCTTATTTTTACCCCAAGAAAAGAAGAGACCATCATCTTTCCATTTTAGATCCTCTATTTTTCGCGGCTCAGGAAGACCGGTTGCAGGAAGACAAGTCTCCAGACCAGCAGGTGAAAACTACAAGCCCTTTTCATGGAAAAAAGGCCAAGCGACCTTTGTCAGAGGAGACAAGTCCAGGTCATCCCAGTCTAATAAGAAGCCTTCCTGACTATCCGTCCACGATAGAAAAGGTAGGAGCCAGGCTGGCAGATTTTCTCCAAATATGGATTTCTACCATCTCAGATCAGTGGGTTCTAGATATCCTGTCAAGGGGTTATCGGCTGGAATTCAACTCCATCCCAACAAAGAACCATTTTGTCACCTCTTCTTACCCCAAAAAAGGGGAAAAAAGAGAAGCCCTGGATCACTACCTACAATGGCTGCTGGAAGAGAAAGTTCTGTCTCCTGTCCCGGTAGCGGAACAAAACAAGGGGTTTTATTCAGTACTATTCCTGGTAAGGAAAAACTCAGGAGGATGGAGACCTATTCTGGACTTGAAATTAATCAACAGGCATCTGAGGGTACAGAAGTTCAAGATGGAATCAATCTATTCGATCATTGCTGCAATTCTCCCAGGAGACTGGCTCCTCTCCATCGATCTGAGGGACGCTTACTTACATATCCCTGTGACAGCCTCACATCAGCGTTTTCTTCGATTTGCCATCGGAGGGAAACATTTCCAGTTTCGTTGTCTCCCTTTCGGTCTGTCCACAGCCCCGAAAGTTTTTTCAAAGATTCTGGTCACCTTGGTGGCAGCACTCAGGCTGGAGGGGATCTCAATCTGGCATTATTTGGACGACATCCTTCTGTCAGCAAGAAACAAGGAGACTCTACTGAAACATCGAGAGAGAGTCCTAGACTTCCTACTTTCCCATGGTTGGTTGATAAATGGAGAGAAGAGCCAACTATCCCCATCCCAATCCTTGGTCTATCTAGGGGCTTGGTTCAATACCCAAGAAAACTTAGTATCTCTTCCTCCTCTGAAAATTGCGGCTATCATCAACCTAGCCTCACATTTCTTGACTCAGTCCGAAGTCTCAGCCAGAAAATGATGTCCTTATTGGGGTCCATGGCATCGACAATACCTGTCACAAAGTGGGCACGATGGCATATGAGGCCAGCCCAGTTTTTGTTCCTGGATCAATGGAACAGGGAAACGAAAGACTGGGAGCAGCAGATTCTTCTCTCTCACCCTTTCAAAGAGTCGCTCTTCTGGTGGACCAAGGAGAAGAACCTAGAGAAGGGTTTTCCCTTATCACAACCTCAATGGAAGACACTGATCACCGATGCCTCAACCTGGGGTTGGGGGGCACACCTGGACTCGGAATGGGTACAAGGGACATGGTCCTCATGACAGACCAATGTGCCTTCCAATATCCTGGAGATAAGGGCTGCGAAGTTAGCTCTCTTTTCGTTCACAAAAAATCTGCACAATTCCTCAGTCAGGCTCCTTATAGACAATACCACGGCAGTGGCTTACATCAGGAGACAAGGGGGTACCAGGAGTACTTCTCTTCTCCAGGAGGTTCAACCTATCATCAGTTGGGCAGAGAGGAATCTGGTCTCACTGACAGCGGAATATCTCCCAGGGAAAGACAATCAGGAGGCGGATTTTCTGAGCCGCAATTCGGTGTCAAGTCACGAATGGTCATTAAGCCAGGAGGTCTTTCAGAAGCTGGTGGAAAGATGGGGTCTTCCGGAAATCGATCTCATGGCGTCACATCTCAATGCAAAGCTTCCAATTTTCTTCTCAAGAAAACCTTGCCCGACAGCTCAAGCAGCAGACGCCATGCTTCAGAGCTGGTTCTTCAGCCTGGCCTATGCCTTTCCCCCGTTCCCGCTTATCATGAAGATTCTCCAAAAAGTAATCCAAGACAGGAGCGATTTGATCTTAATTGCACCAAATTGGCCGCGCAGGCCTTGGTACCCATTACTTCTCAAACTTTTAGTGGATCCCCCGTGGCCTCTTCCCAGGAGGAGGGACTTGCTGTGTCAGGGACCTCTCCTTCACCCAAACCCAGCGGCTCTGTCTCTTCAGGCCTGGAGGTTGAGCGCAAAAGGCTGGAAAAGTTGAGCTTACCTGAAAGTGTTATAGACACCCTGCTCAAGTCTAGGAAGTCTTCCACATCATCCGCTTACTGCAAAGTTTGGAAAAGGTTTCAGCTTTGGTGCAGTCTTCCACATCATCCGCTTACTGCAAAGTTTGGAAAAGGTTTCAGCTTTGGTGCAATCAGTGGGAAGAGATCTCTCTCCCTCAGGTTCTAGGCTTCCTCCAATCTGGTTTAGAGAAAGGTCTACAGTATAGAACCCTAAAAGCTCATGCTTCCGCCATATCAGCCATTTCTGGAAAATCCTGGTCTTCGGATCCTACAGTCCAAAGATTTTTTAAAGCAACCTTGAAGGTACGCCCTCCAGGGGTTAAAACCTCGCCTGCCTGGAGTCTACCATTGGTCCTAGGATCCCTATCCTTGCCACCGTTTGAGCCTCTTGAGTCAATTTCATTCTGGAATCTGACTTTAAAGACCTTATTCCTATTGGCCATTGCCTCAGCTTGCAGAGTAGGGGAACTGCAAGCCCTCTCCTGCAGTCAAGAACACATAACCTTTCTGCATGACAAAGTGATTATTAAGCCAGTTCAGTCTTTTCTCCCAAAGGTTGTCTCGACTTTTCACTTGAGGAAAGAAGTCACTCTTCCTATTTTCTCGGAGGACATTCAGGAAGCAGAGGATTTAAAAAAGATTGATCCAGTAAGAAGTCTGAAGCGATATATGGAAATGTCAGCTTCCTTTAGAAAATCAGACAGACTATTTGTTGTCCCAGCGGGAAACAGAAAAGGGAAGGCTGCTGCCACTTCTACCATCAGCAGATGGATGACCTTGTGTATCTCAAAAGCCTATCAAGCTCAGGGCAAGCTAGCTCCGGAGGGTTTAACGGCTCACTCCACCAGGGCGGTCGCTTCTTCTTGGGCAGCATTGGCAGATGTTCCTCCTTCTCAGATCTGTGAAGTCGCTTCATGGTCTTCGGCTCGGACCTTCATTAAGCACTATCGTTTGGACCTACCCTCTTCGAGTAACCATGCTTTTGCGGCAGGGGCCCACCTTGCCTTTTCTTGTCAGTAAAAAATTTTTGTATTAGCACCTCTGGTGTTTTGTGGTTTTTCTTCCCACCCCGGAAGCACTATGGCTTGGTATATCCGTATGTAATGCTGATATGGAGTGGCCAGGGAAAATAGAGAATTCCTATCATACTTACCGTAATTCTCTTTTCCTGGCCACTCTCCATATCAGCATTTCCCACCCCTCTTCGGCCAGAAGCTTGGTATTAGACGAAGTATGTGGGCCCCTGGGGGTGGCTTTAAAGCTTGGGAGGGAGGGACTATCTGGTCAATGGGCGGGGATGGGCGGAGCCCCCCGTTTGTAATGCTGATATGGAGAGTGGCCAGGAAAAGAGAATTACGGTAAGTATGATAGGAATTCTCTATTTTTTGGACCACACTTATTTTTGTGGCCACACCCCCTAATTACCATGTTCATTTTACAAAATTTGGCAGGTTATGAAAGTGTGAAAATATTTGTGTTTTTTTCAGTTATTACAGTTTTGCTAATGAAGGTGAATTTCCCTTTAAGCTGTGAGTCTAACTTTTCCCAAGGGACCTGTTATCTTATATTGCTACAATTACTTATTTGCTTATCTCAAAATTGTTACAAAAGTATCTTATCTTCTGCTATGGCTGTTCTGGGCTCTCCAAAAGCCAATTAAATTAAAAACTTTGTTTCTTTTCCTGGCTGCTCAGTGCAGAGAAAAACTGGACTTTCCAGTACAATTTGAGGGACTGCGGGTTGAGCTGTCAAAAGAGGGACTGTCCCTCTAAAAACGGGACAGTTGGGAGGTATGCCCACACACCCCGGCCCAGCCCCTAAACCCCACCCCAGATCCCACACCACAGTAAAAAGGCCACACAGACATCGCGCTAACAACAGTAAAGCCCCCTCACACACAAGTTGTATAAAGCCATTGGGGGTTAGGACCCCATTATAAGTTATAAAAAAACATTGGTGGCCTGGGTTCCACATAACTTTTTTTTAAAAATGGTGGTCAGGGCCCCCAATAAAAGTTAAAAAAAACATTAGTGGTCAGAGTCTTCGGCGTTTCAGGTTCGGTGGAGCGGCACTGTCAAGGGGGCCCAGTTAATTGCAGTGCAGCAAAGCCAGGCCCCCCCTTTGGGCACAGTACAGATGTACCTCCTGTGTCTCACTGATGGTGGCCGTGGCCTTACATGTGCATTAAATATCATCAAGGGCACTTCTTTCTTTTGGCTGTCAGAAGTGGCACTATGCCTCCCCTTGCACTTGTCATCCTCTGTTTAGAGATCACCATGTAGTAGGGTTGCCACCTTTTGCTGCCATTAAATCCTGCCTGGATTTCCTAATTTGGAAAACTGTGCAAGCAGGTTTTAACCAGACAGCCCTTCCAAAAACCAGGCTGTCCAGGTCCAAACTAAACAGCAATTGTACTATGCAGAGAGTTCCACCACTTCCCGGCACAGCTTTGACTTTCTGTAAAATTTTGATTTGATTTTATGAAAAATTCTGAATTACAGCATACTTGACGGCCATGGTTTTTAGACTTCTTTGATTCAACTCCTCCTCTATTGTCCAGCATTTTATCAGGACCCCCCGTAGCTAATAAAAAGACAATACATATGTGAAAATATTGGTTTTTCAGCCAGTGTCGGACTGGCCCGGCGGGAAACCGGGAAAAAACCCGGTGGGCCCCGACCCTTAATGGGCCCCCGCCGGGCCAGACCCCTCTCCCGACCATTTTGTTAAAAAAATATAAGATTTCTTTAGGCGCCGCGCTGCGCCATCTGCGCATGCGCGCAGCAACATACAGAGCTCTGAGCGGCGTCTCTCAAGAAGGAGCGTCGAAGCATGCTGTCACGAAGGTGTGCAGTGCGCATCACGGTAGGGGGTTGAGGGGGTCGGGGGGGCCCTGGACAGTAGTCCCGGTGGGCCCCGGGCCCCCCAGTCCGACCCTGTTTTCAGCTACTGAATAATAGCAAATAATCTATTGGCAGGGGCGATCCTGACCCTGCATCCTTATGCCACCACCCCCCGGAAGGGTCCTCAATGTCACCTGGAGAGCGCAGAGAGTCACTAGAATTTTGGAATTGGGAAATTTCCACTCATTTTCGCTACCCCTGGTAACCACCTGAGGCGAGTTTCTCAACTTGCCTCATTGGCACAGCTTCCCTGTCTATTGAGTGTTTACTCTCAGTACAGACAGTGTGATTAGCAGTTATTGTTGTGACTAGTGATAGGCGAATCTGTCCCGTTTCACCGAAAAATTCTCAAAACTCTGGAAAAATTAGCAAAACTGCGAAAAATTTGCAAATTGCATGAAAGTCAATGGTCGCCAAAATTATTTTGAAGCGCAACAATTTTTACACAAGCGCCTCTTTTTACATGCATGACTTTTTTGTCCAAAGTCAATGGGTGTCAAAATGATTTTGATGCGAGAAATATTTATGGGCTTTTTTGTTCAAATGCATACAAGTCAATGGGCATCAGAATTATTTTGACACGCGCCAATTTTTACAAGAGCGAATTTTTACGCCGGCGAATTTCTGCAGCAGTTATGCAAAACAATTCAGAGGGGGCGGAAATTCGCCACAAATGCATGCCTGGTGAATCATTTCGCCCATCACTAGTTGTGACTATTAAAAGAACAGTAATATTAAAAAATCAAAGTGTTTCAAAGTAATAAAAATATAATATAGTGTTCCCCTGCACTGATACAACACAGCAGATAGCAGATACGCTCTATAGAACATAATGATGTTATCTGTTCTCCACTATTTAACCTGTGCCATATAGACGTTTTTCAATTTCCACCATTGCTACACAGCAGCTTATTTATATGAACTATAATAGTGTTTCTGACGCAAACACACCAGTTTTACCAGTGCAGGGCAACACTACATGATATTTTCATTTGGGACATAGATAGAAGTAAATGAATGTCCCTAACTAATTGTGTTTTAGAAAAAAAGATGCTTCCAGCATTTTTAAATATTGCTATTTATTATAAGTTATATATAGTATTCTGATCAGTCTCTTAATTGTTCATTTTATGAAGTGAATATGAAAATACAGCATAAAAAAACAATATGACCAGCGATAAATCATTAGTACCTGTACTACGATATAGCAATTTTATGATCATAACTTTGTAACTAAAAAACCCTTTTGTATGTTTAAAACTGACCAGAACAGTTGCACTTCCATTGTATTTTATTTATATTTTATGTAGCCTTGAAGGTATCAGCCTGTCAGGGGGTTATTTATTATGCTCCGAATATGCGCATTTCAAATAACTCATCGTTTTTGGACTAAAAAAAAAAACGAAGAATTTTTCAGAATTTATTAAAGCTTGATGGTCTTAAAAGTCAGACTCCGAAAATCCGGCATCTGAAAGCTCTCAAGTCCTGTATAAGTCAATTGGGAAGGTCCCAGTGTCTGCGCTGCTGTTCGTACTGATATCCAATAATTTTCGGGGATTTTGGACCAAAAAGTTGTAAAACTCTGAAAAATTCCTAGCATTTGCGGAAAAGTATGAAAAACTGAGTTGATCGGATTTTTATGTTAGAAATACTTAGAAAAATTCAGACCTTGATAAATAACCCCCCTTAGCCTATGGAAAATATGAGGGGAGGTAAATAGTTAGAACCATCATATGGGGTTTACCGTGACGTGGTGTGGTGGCTTGGCAATTTTATGATCATAACTTTGTAGCTAAAAACCAATGCAAAATGCACCATATCAAAATGCAACCAATAGACTATTTTCCACTTTTTTTTTACTGTACATATAGACCTATAACATAGTAACTATAATTAAACTAGGAGAACTAAAGCATAACTAAAGAAGTAGCTAGAAATGTTGTACTTTATGTTTTAGGCTTCTGTACCAGCCCAAGGCAACCACAGCCCTTTAGCAGTAAAGATCTGTGTCTCCAAAGATGCCCCAGTAGCTCCCCATCTTCTTTTCTGCTGATTCACTGCACATGCTCTGTGCTGCTGTCACTTACTGAGCATAGGGACCCACTCACAATATACAGTACTCATAGATAAAATGTCACAATATAAGGCTAATTAGTAATTAATACAGATAATTACTACATGGCAGCACAGAAACCAGTGCAATTAGCATCAGAATGTAATAATCAGCCCTGTAGCATCATCTTATATTACAGACAAACTTCATTTCAAGAGCCACCATTCATTCCACGCCCCAAAAAGAGCCTGTCTTCCTGCCAGCTATAGGAGGAGGGTGAGTTTTTTGCTTGGGTGGGCTGAGTCTAATGTTACATCAGCAGTTTCTTCAACAGCGATTTCCACTGGCAGAGAAACAGCTGCTTCAGTCCCTTGGTTTTTTTTGTTGTGTCATTTATGGGATATCTTACGTATAATACAAATACAGAGGGTCCTTTTTTACTGCAGTTTCAAAGTAATACATTATAATAATAGATGAGGTTGAAAAAAAACATTGCATTCAACCATCAACTCAAAATGTGTGTGTCAGTGAAAGTAGCTGAACTGATCTGCTAACTGACCCAGAGGAAGGGGGGAATACATTAAACAAATGTATGCTACAGTCTGATACAAATAAAGGCAGCACTCCAGTAGGAATGAATGGCATATTTATTTGGTGTTTATACAAATGGCCTGTAGATGTCACTGTGATCATACTTATACTGTGCATTAAAGGTGAAAGTGAAAGCTTACTGTTGTGTAATGCCTGCTTGACTCTGCAAATAAAGCCCTATTATACTCTCCTCATCCTCGGCTACCCAAAACATAACACTATTCTAAGCAACTTTATTTATTTTTTATAGGTTTTTAATTATTTGCATTTTCCTTCTGACATCTAAAAACAAATGCTCTTACACATTTATTGTTATTGCTACTTTTTATTATTCATATTTCCATTCAGGTCCTCTATTGTTCATATTTCTGCCTCATTAAAATCAATGCATGGTTGCTAGGGTAAATGGGACCCTAGTGACTAAATTGCTGACATTGCAAACTGGAGAGCTGCTGAATAAAAAAGCTAAATAACTCAAAAACCACAAAGAATAAAAAATTAAAACCAATTGCAAACAAATATCACCCTCTACGTCATACTAAAATATAACCCAAATGTAGCAATCTTAATGGTTCCATAGAACTACTCAGGTAGGTGTTGTCTGAAACTGTCACTGTCATCTGAAAGTGTCATCTGGTCACAATGGCACAATAATGACTGCCTCACACCTGCACACTTTCTTCCAGTTTCAGCCAACACATATCTGAATAGTTCAATGGAACTACCATTGGCCTTTTATGGTATTTATTTTTTGTGCCAATAACCCCATGCAATAACCCCTTCTAAAACAAGCTAGCCAGGATAAATTCATATGCAATTATTAAACAATCCCCACATACCAGACAAGCAGGTGGAGGGATAAGCTGCTGCTTTGTCTCTTGGTCCTGATCCCCTGAACAAACAACCATCCATTGAAGAGATGAATTGGGAAGAGTTTTCATTATCCCGGCCATGAGCATGGGTTTTGTTTAAATAGTACTGCCCCTCTCCTTCTCCCATAGGTATGTCAATCCAGTCTGCCCCAGTACTTGCATTAGCTGGACTCTCTGTCCTTCCTTTTCCTGGGTTTTCTTTCCCATTCTTAGACAGGGTTGGGGCTTGGACCAGACAAGGATCCAGTTGGAGAGTTTCCACACTGGATTGATGACTATGGCCAGTGTAAAGTGGGTTGAAGTCATTGTAGCTACTAGGGGAAGCTCTTATCAATCAGTATATTAGGGAAAACATTGTCAGCTCTTTCAGTTGCTCCAAGTACTGTTCCTGGGAAAAAAAACCCTGGGGAGTATTTGTAAATGGTAATTGGCCAGTGTTTTTTTTGTAAGTACCGGTAGTCTAAACTCTGGAAGTGGAAGGGGTAGTTGTTTAGAGTTTAGTTACCTACCTGAAGGAGTGGAGACAAGCAGCTCTGACCATCAAAAGTCAAATTATCTAACTAAGCAGTGAGTAGAAATTAAAGGTTTTATCTGTCACAATTTTATTCTCAACAGAGTTCCATTCCACCAAGAAGAGACACCAGATAGACTTTTCTGTTGCAAAGATAATGGTGAGCAGAGCCCTCGGTCACCCCAAACAAGATGGAAACTATACCCTGGCACACTCCAAGTGGGAGGGGGTTGAAAACTGTATTGCATGGAAGTGAGAGGAGAGTTTTAGGGCATATTGCAGAATTTATGGAAGGTGGACCACATGCTAGCAGTCAATGGCTGTGTCAGTCTAAGCATTTGACTTAGAGGTGGAATGAACTGAGTTTTGGCCTGTACAAGTATTCTGTTGAGTAGATAAGGGTGCTAGATGCTAAATGAATGGGTTTATAACCCAATCCAAAAGTGTGACATACGTTTATTTAATTGCAATATGGATTTGGGGAATCCTGTCACTAAATATAATTTACTACACCATAAGTCAGGTTTGCACACTCAGAGAAAAAACATTTGTCTTAGACACAGGTGGTATCACATAAAAATCTTTTTACTGTTTAAAAAAATCAATTTGGCAGTTACAACAATGTTTACATTGTATACATTCGATATAACAATGATATACATAGCACACAATGGTGTGTACAAGGCAGAAAGAAAGCAACAAGGAATCCCCAGTATCCCCTTGACAAAGGCCGCTGTGCCGAAACGTTGGGGTTATGCTAATTTTTTGGCAGGTGCATCCACTCCTTGTTGCTTTCTTTATGCCTTGTACACACCATTGGGTGCTATGTATATCATTGTTATATATAATGTATACAATGTAAACATTGTTGTAACTGCCAAATTGATTTTTTTAAACAGTAAAACGATTTTTTCGTGATACCACCCGTGTCCAAGACAGAAGTATTTGGTTACTTGATGTAGGAGTAACTTTTGGTTTTTTTGCACCTCTAACCATACATTGAATAACATTTTATTGATTGGCGTGCCCTCCATTTATCTGTATTTTTGTATTCACTAAATACAATTTAGTTGCACCATTTAACCCATCATGCACTTATATGTTATCTTACTGACCTTATTTTGCCTCTATGGGGCAGTAACTCATAAAATGTCACAAATAGGCCAGAATCAAATACATGCGGTGCAATGTGGGTCACCCTGTGGGTATTGTACTGTAATACAATTTAGATACTTAGGTATTCACACCTGCTAAATTTATATGAATTACACTCCCATCTCACTTTCTTTGTTGTGTTCGTTACTATTTGTTTTCTCCATGTTGACATCATGTGCTAATAACATGACGTCACTACCTGCTGAGCGATCTGTCTCTTTATTTCACTTTCGCATTTTATTATTGAACAATGTAAAGGTCATATACTGGGGGGGCATTAATAATTCAAGTATAAAGCAGACGCTGTGCAGGAAGAAAGAGCTGTGTTCCTCCCCATGCACCTCCTGTGCAGCAGTGGTACAGTGAACTGCTTCAATATGTAGGATCAGAGCTCCAAAAGGCATTGAAAACAATTATAATAATAAATTATCATTTATTCCTAGAGGTAAGCTAAGACTAATACTGGGCAGAATAATGTAGCAAATAGAATAAAGTGTGAGGGAAAAATAGTCTTTACTGTACATTCAAAAAATATATAATAAGTTAGATCTAGGTCACTGGAATAGTCTACAGCAGGGAAATCCATCTTACTACAGCTCCCAGTATTACTTAAAGATGTGATGTGAATTAGAGCCAGCTAATCGGCAATAGCTTGGATATCACTGGCATACAGGAAGGATCACAGTTACTGCTGGCAAAGGATGCTGGGAGTTGTTTGTACAGACAGTGGGACTTTCTGTCCTGAACCAGAGGGCATTGCCTTAAAGGCTCTTGCTTTTTAAGAGTATGCTAAAAGATTCAATACATATATGTACCTATGGATATACTTAGTGTAGGAAAATTATGCTTAAAGGAGAACTAAAGCCTAACTCAAGAAGTAGGCTAGAAATGTTGTACATTATGTTTTGGGCTTCTGTACCAGCCCAAGGCAACCAAATCCCTTTAGAAGTAAAGATCTGTGTTTCCAAAGATGCCCCAGTAGCTCCCCATCTTCTTTTCTGCTAATTCACTGCACATGCTCTGTGCTGCTGTCACTTACTGAGCTTAGGGACCCACTCACATAGAATAGAAATGTCACAATATAAGGCTGATTAGTAATTAATACAGATAATTACTACATGGCAGCACAGAAACTAGTGCAATTAGCATCAGAATTTAATAATCAGCCCTGTAGCTTCATCTTATATTACAGACAAACCTCATTTTCTGATGGTAATTTGCGACACCCCCTAATCTTAGTTTCTTACCAGCTGCTCAGAGCCCACTGAGCATGTGAGTATCGCAGACCCTTTCCAAGATGGTGACCCCCTGTGACAAGTTTGAAGTCCTGGATCATTGCTGCTATTGTGAAGCTGAAACTTTAGGCTGGTGCAATAAGTTAAGTATATAAAACATGACATTTTTAAACATATTAATTTTTAGGGTTTAGTTCTCCTTCAAGTGATAAGCTCTAGCTTCACAGGTTATTGCGGAATAGAAAGGGAAAAGCATGGATAATGATGCCTTCTGATGTGCATGATATATTTTGTATTTAAAGGCAAACTCAACCCCCCCACTAATATAAACCCCTACTTAGTACCCTACATAGTCCCCCCTCCCTGCTCCCCCCCGCATGTGTGGGTGATAACACCTATAAGTGCCCCTAATCCTTTACTCGCCTATAGGTGCAGAGTAAGCACAATGGAGCTCATGGGCGCCATTTTACCGTTCTTCGGATTTCTTCCGGAAATGAACGCCATATTGACGTATGCCCAGATGGAGCAGTCTTTCTGTTCGTAGTAAATGCGCCAAAACTGAAGGAAATTGACAAAAAGAAGGAAGAAAGCCGAAGAGCCGGATGATGGCGCCCAGGAGCTCTGCTGCGCTTATTCTGCAGGCGAGTAAAGGATTACGGGCATTTATAGGTGTTATCACCTATCCGGGGAGAAGGGAGGGGGGACTATGTAGGGTATTAGGTAGGGGTTTTTATTAATGGGGGGTTGAGTTCTCCTTTAAGGAATGAACCAACACTAATGTTTAAAAGGTGGCATTGTTGTGTAAAATAGGAATGTGGCATGTGACTGCGATAGTCTGGTGCTGATCATGCACTCTTCAGCAATCTGCCTTTATGTACCCCCAGTATAGTTGCCCTAATAGAGGAAGGTGGTAAGTACCCAACAGAAATGGGAGTGGTGGCCTGTAGTGGTGGCGGGTACTACATTTGCAGCACTGACTGCACATAATCAAGTAGCTATAGGAATAAAATGGGGGAGATTGTAGAACAGTGATTGTAGGCATACTCCCCAGTTTAATAGCACCAATATAACAAATGGGTAGCAGCAGTCATGTTGTGATAGCACCAATGTTAGCCTGACACAGGGCCAAGGAAATGGGGGCCGCACCACTTATAGACAGAATAACACATATTGTACCTTTCAACAAGCAAAGCTGAGAGTCCTGCTGAATTTTGTTTTTTCCTACAGCACCCAAACTCAAGGACTGGCATTCACATGATATAGATTTGGCTCAATTCTTATCTTTTCATACATATTGTGCTGCATTCAGAACATAAACAGTCCTGAGCAATGACACGGGAACAAGTGGGATGGAATGTATAAGGCATAATACGCTCACTGGAGCCGACAGTCATTGGCTGGTGGTTATGAGAGATCTAGATGCAGGACTAGTAGGAGCTTGTGATCCCTCTGAGATTGGGGTTCAGTGGTGCTCCCTCTGCATGATTCTAGAAGCCATTGTCCCATTGCATGGAATGTCTGTCTACCGAGTGGAGAGCTGGTTATTGAGGAGCCCACTAAAATGTTCAAATTTCTCCTCTGTCTCTGTGCTGTACGATCCACCTGCAAGCAAAAGGCAAGAACATTTTATATGTATCATGTGCAGCCAACAGAGTGTCTTAACATAACCTCTGTTTATAACCTCCACAAGTGTTATTCCCTTTGTGTGCTGTCCATCATTATATTTGCCCTCTAGCACAAACTCATTTTAAATTTCTGGGATAGCTCTATAAGGCTGGATATAACTGTAGAAACTTAAAGGAATAGTAACACTAAAAAATGCAAGTGTTTTAAAGGAATGACAATATAATGTACTGTTGCCCTGCAGTGGTAAAAGCTGTGGATTTGCTTCAGAAACATGACTATAGTTTATATAAACAAGTTGCTGTGTAGCCATGGGGGCAGCCATTCAAGCACAGGCTATACAATAACAGATAACAATAATAACAGATACTTTCTGAATAATCCCATTGTATACTACTGTTATAGCTTTGAATGGCTGCCCCCATGGCTACACAGCAGTTTAATTGTGCTTCTGACGCAAACCTACCTAGCAAACCCAGTGCAGCACAACAGTACATTATATTTGCATTACTTTAAAACACTTCAATTTTTTGGTGTTACTGTTCCTTTAAGATACTAAGGGAGGAAGCATCTCCTGATGGCTTCCTGCTCAGTTCTATCGCTCAGTGTCATAGGGCCAATGTGAGCAGAGAAGCATCAGGAGAAACTTCCTGCATTAGTAACCTATACTTCTGACGTTCTGTACATACACATTCATGATATTAGCAGGGATTGACTGCTAATATCATTAAAACTAATGAAAAATAATTTAAATTGCAAAAGTGCTGAGGATGATACAGACCAGTTTTAAATGAAGCTGTGCCAGAGAGTACAGGACACAGAATGGGTTATGCTCCCAATGACTCTTTACATACAACCCTGTGTGGGCGCATTGAAGGGTTATGTGCGACTCACCTATATGACAGTTGTACATCCAGATTCGGTGTCCGTCATAACGACAGCGGCACTTCATGATGTTATTTGTATAATCTGACTCTGCCACCTCCTGGTTTGGATTCACAACAACCTGTAGGCAGCAGAACATGGGATAACAATAAAGCCGAATGTGTCATTGTATGTGTGTGTAAAGCTTTGGGTCAGTACTACTTTCACCTGAAAAGCAAGAAAACACTGGCACAGCATGGGTTGCTTCTAGCAGGGAAACCCCTTGCTCATTTATTGCGGATGCTTACTACTTTCACCCCCATAGCACATACAAGGGCATGGAGTAACAGTCTGTTGAAACCACAGAGTAATTCACAGAAATTAAATTACAGACTTAAATAACCTACTCTACAAGAATTGCTGGTTAATAGAGAGCTGACAGAATAAGAGGCTGTGTATAATACCCTTCAGCAAAGTAGAGCAAGGCCACAGAAATACCCACATGCCTGTAAGTGGGTAGAGTGGGTGATGTGTGTTATGGTGAGTGAAAATTACTGTGTACACATTGCTGTTTGAAACTGTGTGATATGTAAAAGTGGGTTCATTTTTGTTTGAGTGTGTTTGTAATACAGGTTAATGATACGTGTAACTCAATAAATCAGCCACTAGGTGGTGCAAGAAGGTAATAGAAGTGTGGATGCAATATAGTCCCCCATCACTATGGTGAGTCTAGAAAATAAATAGTGGACCACACCAGTGTCGGAGTGGCCTACCGGGGGATACCAGGAAAACTCCCGGTGGGCTCAGGCTCAGAAGGCATATTTCATGTGCCAGGGCTGCCTAATGTACAAAGCAACAATGGGGCATTCACCAATCTCCAGCATATAGATTCAATACACATATATATATATTTTTTTATTTTATTTAATTTTTTTTGAATGTCCCCTATATGTATCATATACTGTCGGGACACATGGAGTATAGCCACTACAGGATTCCTGTTAATCTCACCTGGAAAAAGTAATCCCCTGGCGCAACATCTGTGATATCAACCCACTGACAGTCAATATCGTGCCTGTAAAGGTCCCAGCAGCCCACTGTGATCCCTTGCTCCCCAAAATTAGCACAGGCGTACTGCTTCTGTATATCTGCAAGAGAAGGGAAGGAGTTACTGGCAGGGGAGGTAGAACGGCTCATCATTATGATCAATAGGAGATCACATGAGTAAAGTGCTAGTGGAGTAACTAGATGCTACTGGGCCCCACAGCAAATTAATTTTAGGGCCCCCAACATTTCCACAGGTTGTCCTGTTTTACCAATATATATTGACATTTCTCATTAATTAGGGCCTCATAGGCCCCCTATACCTCCTGGGCCCCCCTGCAGCCGCAGGGTCTGCTTCCTCTGTAGTTACGCCCCTGAGTGCTACGCAATATGTTGGCGCTATATAAATACATGTTTATAAATACTAAATAGTGGCAGGAAGCAGGGGTCACAATAAACAGGGACAAGATCGTGGTTGCTGCTGCTTCTTGTTCAACAGATTTGGAATTTAAAGGAACAGTAACACCAAACAATATAAGTAACTGAAATATAATGTACTGTTTCCCTGCACTAGTACAATCGGTGTGTTTACTTTAGAAACACTGCTATAGTTTATATAAACAAGTTGTTATGTAGTCACGGTGGCAGTCATTCAAGCACCGGTTACATTGCAGATAACAGCATTTTGCAGAATACCATTGAATTCTATTACAGAGCTTATCTGTTATCTGCTAAGTAACCTGAGCCTTTTCTCCACTTACAGATTGAATGGCTGCCCCCTTGGCTACACAGTAGCCCATTTATATAAAAAATAGTTATCTTTTTATAGCAAACACAAAACATTTACCATTGCAGGGAAACAGTACATGACATTTTAATCACTTTAAAATGCTTTGCTTTTTTGGTGTTACCGTTCCTTTAAACATTTGTGTTGTTAGGGCCCTATTTACTGTAGCAATCAGAAGTGACTAGAAGATAAACTGAAGACTGTATATGTAATATAAAGATAGGTGATGTAAAAATAACATCTTTCTGATTGTTAGGCTGCATTGACATTGGCATATTTTTGTGTTATAGAGGAGCAGAAGATAAAGGATGTGAAGCCAATGATACGAAACCTGTCTATGCCATTATTGGCAGCTGCTTTATACATTATCCCATGGCTGCAGTGGACCATGGAGTGGAAGTTTTAAAGAGGCATTATACCCCCCCCCCAGCCCCATATTAAGATTAGTGCAATAAATAATGTTTGGCTGAAAATACATTTTGCCTCTTGTTTTTAATTAGGAATTTGTTCATCCCTGAACTAATCAAAAATCTGAAATTCTATTTTTGGTTCATATTTGCACAATGAATACAAATGAGCAGTCTATTGAGAATCCACTGTATAAACAAACCCCTCCATTTGATTTGAATACCAAATGTGCTTAAAATTTGTTTTGTGAGTTTTTCATGATTACCTTTAAACCCGGGCCTTTAAAATTTACCTTAGCAAAATGCGACACATACTAATTAGAAGCTTATAGTTGTGCTGTACAGAGTCCAACCAGTGTGTGTAACAAGGTGATGGTGGGGTGTGACTGCAGGAATGGGAAACTTTCTCTGACCTGCTTCACATTCGGAATCTTCTAGGCAGAAGCTGGCTTTGTGTCCCTCTGCAATTTTGGTTCCATTCAGACTCAGCAGATCATAGTGGGTGAAAACCTCCATGCTGTGGTAATGGCTGGAAAACAGATGGGCGGGAGAATGTGAGGAACATGATGTCAGAATGATGTCATTAGTCAGCACTCGTGGTTGAAGTGACTTTAGAAAGAGAGTTGGGAGGGGTGCAGGATGGTATGGAGAGTAAACTCTGTTTTTCCTCCCTAATGTTCACCTGCAGAATACTGCTGTATTTTTGCTTCGACCCAGACATACCTAAACTCTCTTCTCCGCCTCCTACGCCCTGGCTTCACCTTACCACAAACCCTTTAATGTGTAGCTACCCCACCCCTTCCCACGGCACAGACTGCCCACTGTGTTCTCTTCCTACATACAGGCATGTCTTTCACTCTCCAGTCTGGGACATTTTCTATTCCCAGTACATATAATTAGCAGGTAAGACATTACCAGGACTTTAACATTGCATTACCTGCTATTTTAAGGGGTTGTTTTGTCTTTTGCGTTTCTATGAAGGGAATAAACTTTATATTAGAGCAGAACTAACATGGGCTTATTAAAAGAAACAGGAAGGGGGTAAAGAGTTAGATTAGTACACTGCACTGACAGCTGTTCTCCCACATTCCTGTATATATCTGTTACTATTCCTCCTGCTTTTGGCAATGACTTAAAAGCCACATATACAACAACCAAACAAACACAATATGGCCAGAAGTATCCAGACACTTGCCTGCCCAACATCTCATTCCCAAACCAAGGTTGGTCCTCCCTTTGCTACTAATAACTTTTCTGTGAAGGTCTCCACTAGGTGTTGGAACATTATTGATGGGATTTGCTTCCATTCAGCCACAAAAGCATTAGTAAGGTTGGTTGCTGTTGGGCATCAGGTCTGGCTCACATTCAGCATTACAATTTATACTGCAGATGTTCAGTTGGCTTGAGGACATTTTCTGTTTATACCATTTACTTCTGATTTTAGGTACTCTTCACAATTATGTCACCTACAAAAGTTTTGAGACGACTGCAATTGTGGCCAGTATCAGAGGGGGACAGGATGCTGAATATAGAAGTGTAATTCATAGTTTTGTGGTATGGTGTGCTGCAAACTGTCTACATTTAAATGTGGCCAAAACTAAGGAGTTAGTAGTGGATATTAGAAAGTTGACAACTGATCTTCAACCAGTCAGTGTAAATAGGGTTGTTGTAGATATGGTATAGGAATATAAATACAGTACTTGGGTATTTTTATTGATAATAGATTGGACTGAGCCAAAAACACTGAGGTACTATATATTAAGGGCATGAGTAGGCTTTTCTTCCTATAAGATCATTCAATGTTCGCAAGGAAATGATGCTAATATTTTATCATATCAGTGGTAGCTAGTGTTGTGTTTTTTTGGTGTGTTGTGCTGGGGAAGTTGACTAAAGGTAGCTGATGTAAACAGACTTAATACATTGATTATGAGGGCAGGTTCTATTTTAGGTATGAGATTAGAGACCATGGTTTTAGAGAAGAAGATATTGTCTAAATTAATGAGTATTTTCGGAAATTATTCTGATCCTTTACATGAAAGTTTGGAGTCATATTGTAGCTCCTTTAGTAATCGATTGATTTTACCTAGATGTACTAATTACTGTGATAAGAGCTAAATATTATTCTGGAGAACCGTTGCAGAAACACAATGATCAAAATGTGCACTACATGTTTCGGATCAAAAACATCCTTCCTCAGGTGCAATGTGCATACCCCAATTGACCAATTTATCACCAAAAAAAAAATATAAGAGTTTTTTTTTACCTGCAGCTATTGCTGTTTTTAATTCTTCTCTTTTAAGCAGGTAGTTGTGTTTGTTTAAGTTATTGATAGGGATGTACCAAATCCAGGATTCGGTTTGGGATTCTGCCTTTTTCAGCAGGATTCGGATTCAGCCGAATCCTTCTGAGTGGCCGAACCAAATCGGAATCCTAATTTGCATATGCAAATTAGGGGTGGGGAGGGAAATTGCGTAACTTTTTATCCCAAAACAAGAAAGTAAAAAATGTTTTCCCCTTCCCATCGGATTTGGTTCGGTATTTGGCCGAATCTTCCGCGATGGATTCGGAGGTTCAGCCGAATCTAAAATAGTGGATTCGCTGCATTCCTAGTTATTTATGATGTGTAATGTAATATAATGTAATTATGTATAATATGTGTGAAATGTGTGTTTTGTGTGATTGTAAATTAAACGAGCAAATGCTGGCATAATAATTTCCTTTGGGATTAATAAAGTTTTTATCTATCTATCTATCTATCTATCTATCTATCTATCTATCTATCTATCTATCTATCTATTTTTTCTCCCACTTCCATCTCTGCCAACCAATTCTGTGCAGACCTTGCATTGTGAATGGGGGGGCATTATTGTGCTGAAACTGGACATATCTTTCCCAAACTGATGCCACAATGTAGGATGCATGAAATTTTCATTGTTCGCTGTAGCCTTAAGTTTTGCTTTAAA
This sequence comes from Xenopus laevis, assembly GCF_017654675.1. Classification (NCBI taxonomy): domain Eukaryota; kingdom Metazoa; phylum Chordata; class Amphibia; order Anura; family Pipidae; genus Xenopus; species Xenopus laevis. The sequence goes on along the minus strand of NC_054376.1, from coordinate 25,795,868 downwards.
TTAGACTAGTGGTTTTTTTTTGCTTCTATTCATCCTGAAAACTCCCCATGTTACCTATTTTTTGGGTTGATGTTATTTCCAGAGACAGTTTAGAACTCAGTTGTCAGTGTTCCACCTTATTTTACAGGGGTTTCTGGATACTTCAAGTGATCTAGATTACCTAATAATACTAATCAATATATAGAGCTGAGAAGTATCTGGGATCCTTTGCCGCATCAAAATCCCTACAACTGTGCAGCATCTTGTCATTTTTATTTCTTCTCCCTTGCCATGTTCTATTCTAATAATGAGTTTTGTGTTGGCATTTTCACCATTGGAGGGTGTATAGTGTGTTGTAGGCCATGATGCTCGGGGATTATACTTACCGGTGGCAGTCGTGCCATATCCAGGCATGTCGACCAGTCTTAGGACGAAAGTCAGCCTGTCCGTTGTTGTGAATTTGGGAGCTGAAGCGAAGGAGGCGACGGAAGCCGGTAGTAGGACTAGTGTGATCGGCAGAGGAGGCCAGACACTGCTCCTCATGGGCACACTGCAGCATGAACATTGGCCTGTCCTCTAGATATGTGGTTTGCTCCACCAGGGCAGCATTTAGCACAAGGTCTGGGGCAGCTGGAAGAAAGAAGAGCCATAACTAATAAGACATTAAATAGTATAGAATTCATAAACTGTAATTAGCACTGTCACATATAATTAGTCTGTCTGTCCTACAGATAAAGATGTAGCAAAATTATAAATACCAAAACTCTTTTGTGTGCCTGCCTAAAACTACCAAAACATAAGTCAATAAAAGCTGATGACTCTGCCCCTCCAGACTGAGCTGGTAGCTTATTTGCAGGTGTATGGGGCCCTCAGTTGGTCATGCCCAATTGATATCGGGGTGAAAATCAACCTGACATTGATCAGGCTGGTTGAAAATTGCATCAGGCAAGGATTACATTGCTGCTTTGATAAGGACCTCTCCTGATGGGTCTCCATTATGAACCAACACCATTGGCCATGTTGTTAGTAGAGCAATCAGATTGCTGATAGATTCTGGTAACTGCCCGTTCATCCCTGCCTTCCTAGAACTGATGCTTCCTGAGTATTTCAGTTCCCACCTTTATACCTTTATGGGCTGCAAAAAGGGAGTTTTGGGGTGGGATGACAATGGTTACTTTCCACCATTCTTTGTGATTTACTATGTATTGAAAATGAGAAACAAAAATGACTTTATACAGATAATAGTTTGGAGAACATAATATTTCAGCGGCTGAATAAGACAAGGTAATTTAATTTTAAACAACACAGAAAGGGACGGGTGGAAATTTGGGTTAGATCACCATGAAAGAGGAGACGAGATGCTGAGTGTGTGGAAAAAGCCACTGGAAAAATGTTTAAAAAGTGCATTTCACATTTAGCACAATAAAGGAATGATGATCTTATGGAAAATAATGGTATTGGATTTCTAGCTGCCCTAGAACATATTGGGGGTGGATGTAGATAATACTGTTAGCACACACTAGAGCCACTGCCAGTTATGTGCTTCTCTTTAATAGAGTATAAGATGTGCTTCTCTTATAATATGTACTTCTCTCTAATAGAGAATTAGAATTACCTAGGTTATGATTTATGAACATAAACAGCCTATAGCAAACAACCAGGAGCATAGATGACTGGTGGGGCGTATTTAGCGCTATCAGACTCAACCCTACCACTTTTAAGGCAAGTGTATGGTGAGTGATGCCTCGGTTGGACATACTTACTCTCCACACAGGACACTCCTGCAGCAAACCTTCCTCCTCCTCGGGGGCAATTGATGTTGACACCATCGTGCCGGCAATGTGACAGAGACATCTCTGTACCTGAGCATTTTACCCCACTCATGACAACATCATCAGCATTGACATCTCCTTGCCAGTACCAGGTCTCCTGTGTGGGAAAACAAGTGCACACGAATGTGTATTACAGCAATACTGTTTTGCCATCACGATTTAGACTGTCAAGGTTGGGGTTGTTTTCAAAGGAATAAAGGCGCTTGCGCAGGGACATGATTACACTTTACAATTACATTAGAGGACATTATAGACAAATAGCAGAGGAGAATTTTTTGCCATAAAGAGGATCACCGTACCAGAGGCCACCCCTTCAGACTAGAGTCTAGACAAAAAGAACTTTCATTTGAAGCAAATCAGGACAGTCAGGACAGTGAGGTTGTGGAATGCGCTGCCAGGTGATGTGATGGCTGATTCTGTTAATGGCTTTAAGAATGGCTTGGATGATTTCTTGAATAAGCATAATATCATAGACTACTGTGATATTAAAGGAGAAGGAAAGGCATATTTACGTGGGGGTGCCAAAAGTTAGGCACCCCAAGTGGTTCTATATACTTACCTCACACCCCGGGCTGGTGCTCCTATCAGCAGAAAACTGCTCCGGGGGTTCTTCCAGCGAGCACCACAGAGAGATTGACTTCCTCCTTCTTCTTTAAATTTCCCAGGGCAGATACATGCGCAGTAGAAATAACTGACTTCATTAACGTTCGGAAGCTGGAAGCCAATCAATCTGTGGTGGTCATTGGGAGAACCCCAGGCCGTAGAATATTTCTGCTGATAGGAGCACCGGCCCGGGCGTGAGGTAAGAATATACAATCAGTTGGGGGTACCTAACTTTTGGCACCCCCAAGTAAAGAGCGCCTTTACTTCTCCTTTAAACTCTACAAGTAGTATAAATAATGGTATGTGCAGTTTATGTGAGTGTATGGAGGGTTGGTGTGAATGTGTGTAGGTATGTGAGCAGGTTTTGATTTGGAGGGGTTGAACTTGATGGACTTTTTTGAACCCAAATTAACTATGTAACTATCACCTTAAATCATGGTCAGGACACCACCCAAAAGCTAGTTCCAATGTGTTGCTGAGCAGTAGAACATCACAGTTGCTTCAGGCCATAACTGCATGTTTAACAGGATTAGTCTTCCTATTTCAAAGCTGACCCTATAGTTGTGTTTTTCTAAGACCTCTATACATATGATAAATTGATAATAGAAAACAACGTTAATGGTCAGACTGAAACCAAGGTTCAGGAGACACTGATTACAAGTAATGCTACTATGCAGAGGTACAAACCTTTTTATACTATGACCGGAGGTAAACAAGTTAGGGACCACCGTGTGGGGTTTACCTTGGCGTGGTATGGTGGCTTATCATCTTTATGATCATAACTTTGTAACTAAAAACCCCTGTAAATCACATGCACTTGCATATATACTGAATTACTTATGAGACAGGGGACTAGGGAATATGCATTGATTAATTGGCCAAATCAGTAGCATTTCCATTGTACTTAAATATATTTTAATTTAGCCTTTTGAGTGCTCCCACAACCCCCCTTTTTGTATAATGTTAATGGTCAAATAAGCTCTTTAAAACAATGAACCAGACTGATGACACTTCTGAACACTCCCACTGGTAAATTCTCTTACCTGGAAGGCATGGCTAGCGAAGCCAAGTCCCAGTTGTCGGCAAACAATCATGGCTTCCATTGTGCCCCAGGTCTCACTGCACACAGTTCCCCAATGCAGGGTTCCATTTCGTTCCATCAGAACCTCCACTCGTCCCTCAGTTGGATGACGTCCTCCACTCAGGCGTATCTAGAGGATTAGAAAACCTTTTAATTTGCCATTTGTATGTTTTAAGATAAGGACTCTTGCAGTTCAAGGCTACATAGGTATAATGAGGTCTACATTAATTCTGTGGGATACCACAGTAGAATTAGTACACAGTAAAGGCACAGTCTTGATGAGTGCATTGCTGACCTGGTTTTCAAATCCCATGGCTGGTACATTGCACCTTACAGCAGCGTCCTCCTCATGATTGCAGCCTTGTGAGTGGACATTGAATTTGCAGTCTATTAGTGTCTTCTCAAAGCCATTGCACTGGATCTCACTCATGTGGATTTGGCCCATACCTGGAAAGAGAGCCGTGTGTACAGTTAGCATGGTCTGTGCTCACTCTATACCAAAAGTGTGCATCAGTTATTGGTGCCTATGTCCATAAATGGAGAGCTCGCAAGAAAACGTTCAATAGTGCAGTAGAGCAGACATGGCAGATTGGAGATCCCAACACTTTAAATTGGTTCACCCAGGTTATGGAAAAATGTATGACAAATGGTTAGGTCTGGGCCAGCACTCATTTTTCCCTAAGTGTAAATGTGAATCTTTTTCATTACCTATGGAGTTGTCCTAGAGTAAACAAAGTTTGGCTGGATTTGGAGGAATTTATCTTGCCTAAACTAGGATTTCATATTGAATTGTCCCCGGAATTTGCTTAGTTAAATCTGGGTTCTCCAAGGGGCTCAGTAGTGGGGCATTCTCCTGCAGATTATAATATTCTTTTTAAGTTAACCTCCCTTTGTAACGCTGCCACTAAAAAAATCTTTATTCTTATTTTGGTTGTTGGAAGCCACTCCATCGTTAAAAGATATTCTTTCCCAGTTAAATCTCCCATGCTGGCAGGATGTGATAAGAGTGAGAATTACGGATCCCCACCTAAAACATTCTTTTCTTGAGAGGTGGTCTCTGTTCTTGACCAGGTTGATTCTCGTAATAAATTTCAAATTCTAGGTATACTCCAAATTCCATCTATGTTACATAGTATCAAAAGCATGAGTGTAGGTGGAAGATCTGGAGTAATTTACACTTCCCGCCATCTGTTTGTATTTAAGACATTCATTATGTGTTTTTCTTTACTTTGAGAAAGGCCTCGGAGAGCCCTAAATGTTAGTCTTTTAATAAAACATTTTTTATTTTCAAGTAAGTCCTGAGAGTGCGGACCTTTCTGTGAGTTAAATTTACTTAATTTGGACACTGCACCCAGGCACGTTTGCACACAGTGACGAGAGTGCTGACTCCTCCATGGATTTAATTTATAAATATATATATATATATATATATTTTTTTTTTTTTCTCCAGTTATATTTACAATTTTTCGAAAATCTCATACTGCCTTAGCTTATATTACTTAGTATGCAATTATTTTAGATTTAACAGTTTTGCTGATTTGTCCTGCATGTTCTTTATGGAAAACTAAATAAAAAGATTTGAAAACAGACAGGCAGAAAAGAAGCTCGCAATCTAATAGTTTAAGTTTATAATGGGGTAGTTGACTGTAGAAATGCTTATGGAATGTCCTGGCCTGGTGAGAGATCTATGTTCTGTTACCTTGCCCCAACTGTGCTCCTACTAGAGCTTCCTTGGCGCTACCAAACCCGAGTTCCCTGCAGACCACACTGGCGGTAACCAAGTTCCACTTATCATCACAAACTGTTCCCCATTCTCCATTCTTCAGAACCTCCACACGCCCTTCTCCAATGTTTGCTCCACCCCTTAGGCGTATTAGTGGCTGCTGCAAAGGGGAAAGGCACATGGGTTAGAAATTAGCAGTGTATTTGGCATCTAGTGTGGCAGCCACTGAAAGTACTAATGGTCATATCTCTGATCTCTCACTATGAATCCCTGTGCACTTAGTCGGGGCATAAAGCCTGCTAAAGGAACAGTAACGCCAAAAAATTAAAGTGTTGACAATATGTACTGTCGCTCTGCACTGGTAAAACTGGTGGGTTTGATTCAGAAACACAACTTTAGTTTATATAAACAATCTGCTGTTTAGACATGGGGGCAGCCATTCAAGCACAGGATGCACAGTAGATAGATTCTGAAGAATCCCATTGTATACTACCTTTTCTCCCTTTTCAGCTTTGAATGGCCAGCCCCATGGCTACACAGCAGCTTGTTTAGTTGTGTTTCTAACACAAAAGCACCAGTTTTTCTAGTGCAGTTCATTATATTTTCATTACTTTTAACACTTAAATTTTTTGATGTTATTATTCTATAAGACTACATATTTGTAGTATCAGTTTTTGGTGCTAATATGCCTTTTATAGAATCAGAGGTATTTAACATTTTAACCAAGAGGTTCCCAATATACCAATAACCCCCCCCCCACCCCTCACCTCTTGTCGAAATGCTTTCCTGAAGCCTGTGCCAGGACTGGGGGCAAAGGCCTGTCCAGGGGTACAGCTGACCACGACAGGGGCACCATCACTACACGTCTGGTTGGTTTTGGGATCGGATAAGAGGACACCCCCCACCTTGCATGAAGACAGATGGGGCTCGTTTCCTGTGCAGTTTGCAGAGAATTGCCAGTAAGTGTGCGTCCGTCGGGATGAAAATATCCTTGGAACAAAATAATTACAAAATAAGCAATGAATTAATTTTAAACTAACACTGAGGTGGCCTGTGATCACACAACCACAGTCCCTTCCCAGACACTATTATCCCACTGTTACTATAGGCATCATCTCTCCCTACTATACCTGTTATCCCACAGTCACACTCCCTTCCCAGAGACTATTATCCCGCTGTTACTATAGACACCATCTCTCCCTACTATACCTGCCATCCCACAGCCACACTCTCTTCCCAGAGACTATTATCCCACTGCTACTATAAGCACCGTCTTTCCTTACTATACCTGCTATCCCACAGTCACACTCCCTTCCCAGAGACTATTATCCCACTGCTACTATAGGCCCCATATCTCCCTACTATACCTGCTATTCCACAGCCTCAGTCCCTTCCCAGAGACTATTATCCCACTGTTACTATAGGCACCATCTCTCCCTACTATACCTGCTATCCCACAGCCTCAGTCCCTTCCCAGAGACTATTATCCCACTGTTACTATAGGCACCATCTCTCCCTACTATACCTGCTATCCCACAGCCTCAGTCCCTTCCCAGAGACTATTATCCCACTGTTACTATAGGCACCATCTCTCCCTACTATACCTGCTATCCCACAGCCACACTCCCTTCCCAGAGGCCTTTAAAAATCTTAGCAGTCCTTAGCTGTCGGTGGGCACTTACTTGTACACCTTGGTGTTGTATTTTTTTTCTGCAGGGAAGCCAAACATGCCACACACCACTCGGCTGTTCTTGCTGCTCCACTCAGTATCGCACACTTGCCTCCAGTTACCTTGCACTTTTACTTCCACAAACCCCTCCATCACTGGCACACGTTTACGAAGGGCGGACAAAATAGCACGGATTCGCACATCCTCTACTTGAATATTTAGCCCCTGTGGAACAAGTTAGGGGCAATAAAAATAGCATATTGAGAGGCAAGAGGTTACACATTCTCGTGGTTCTTACACTGTCTCACCACATGGGGGAGCTCAGCAGCTGAGCTGTAAGTAAAGGGGATGTTATTTGAGTAATTGCATTAATTTCTCTGATTATGAATGTCTGCACTATAAACCATACTGTTTTGGTCTGACAATCAGTTCAGCAGGGGCCTGTTTCAAGGCAGCAAATGTACTACCAGCCACTACAGAAAACAAGAGATCTCATCTTGGCATCCTAACATCACAAACTTTTGGCTGGCAACAAAATAAAAGCAAAATACTAACATTTAATATTTCATTTGTTTTGAAGCTTATACAATCAGGGCAACTGGCAGGCTGTGGACTCCTCGTGCCAAAACTAACACATTAGCCACTTCCCCCATTTGTGCAGTGAGTTATTGAAAAACACTGTGCTTTAAAAAATGTCCCTCAACGTGTCAAATATAGAGAAAATCGGGATGAATAAAGCTGTTTTATCTGTTAGCTAATGGGATGTGGGGCATCGGGTTTAGTGCAAAGCACAAAGCGCATGGGAACCGCATCCAATGAGAGGCTTCGTTCAGGTACCTGCTGTGAGTTCTCAGCTATACGAGCCTCTGAGTGCTTTTCAACAGGTCATGGAACTACAAGTTAACCTTCTGCTCTCATGTAATGGGACTATATATTTATTTTTTCTTAAAATACTCAATAATCACCAATGATACCCATTAACATTATTATACAGGTAAGTAATTGAAGCTATATATTGTAGACTTATAATACCAAAGAGCCACCAATCTGTAAACGATATCCTTACTAATGGTGCTTAGTGATATCATCAGTTATAATCAGTGCTTAGTGATGTCACACTTAGTTAGATGTTTTCTAAGTATTAAGAGAATGTGCCCTTTCTTGTATCATAGGAGAACATTAGAAATCACCTTGGAGTGTCATGCATTGCCTGCCTTTCCAAAATCTCATTCCCAAACCCAGCCTCTACTATTATGGGAAGGGTTTCCACTAGATGTTGGAATATTGTTGGTGGGATTTGCTTCCAGTCAGCCAGACACCTGGCACACAGTTGGTGTTCCAAAGCAATTCACAGGTGCTCAGTTGGGTCAAGGGCAGAGCTCAGTGAAGGCCAGGCAAGTTCTACACTCCCTTCTCAGCAAATCTATTCTGTATGGACCTTACTTTGTACATGGGGCATTATTGTATTGAAACAGGCATGGGCCTCCCCAACCTATTGCCACAAAGTAGGAAGCACAGATTTTTCAAGAGTTTCATTGTATGTTGTAGCGGCCCCTGTGTCCTCAATGATGACTGTGGCTTGAATAGCAAATTCCAGTAATTAAAAGAGGAGCCCAACTACTTTTACCAAATAGTGTTCCTCTATATGGTCATAGAACCCCTCAGTGACTGCTCTTCTGAAATACGACCAATGACCGATTGAGGGAAGGGTGCCATGCGAAACACAGTCCCGTTGAACCCTCAGAAGAAACATTTTGAGATGTTCTACAGACTTAGAAGCCATCTGTTTTTAACTTTCTTCCCACAAATAATCTATTAATGGAATTTGGATCCCGCAGCCATGTATATTAGGCCTTCAGAGCTTGGGGAAAATAAGATCTTCAGCAAACCATGCAGCGACCTGTAATGTCACACCTGATTCTAGTTTTAGTATATCTGGCTACAGGAAGGTTTGTTTTTCTAATTTTGTCAATGGCCATGGTCAAACCCTGGGCTCACATTTAGTTGTGGGCAGCCATGCAGTAAACACGGCCCTTTCATTCAGAACAGACATTGAACTTGTGACCCAGACGCTTCCTAGGCTATGCACGCCAGACTTTCCCAACAAAACTGGGACAGGCACGGAGCACAGCTGGGAATGGCAAACACAGGAACACTGTGTAGGGTTGGGTGGGCGAGACAACGGTGTGGTGAGCAGAGAGATGTGTGAGAAACAGGAATAAATTGCACACAGGGTGTGGGAGGATTAAGAGCAACAAGTGCAAGGGAGATACAGGATAGGCTGCATGGAAAATACAGTAGCAGGGTATTCGTTTCAAGTTGTTGCCCTTATCATTCATCTCTACAGGACTCACCTCCAGCTGTCCTGGTAACTCATTGCTGACTTTAAATCCAGGGATCCTCCGGTCGCTGCACTGTACCCCGACATCCTCACTGTGCTTGCAGTCTGTCACACCCCATCCATTGGAGCTACAGGAGGCAATGCTTCTCTCTCTTCCGTTGCAATTCACATTATCCAACCAAATACGTCCTGTGGAGGAGATCAAAAGTATATTGTATAAGGAGAGACATGACACTGACCTCATAAAACTGCCCAATACAGCCATGTTGATGTGCTATACTTTGTTCCCCACAGCCACAGTCCCTTTCCAGAGACTATTATCCCTCTGCTACTATAGGCACCATCTCTCCCTACTATACCAGCTATCCCAGAGTCACACTCCCTTCCCCGAGACTATTATCCCACTGTTACTATAGGCACCATCTCTCCCTACTATACCTGCTATCCCACAGCCACACTCCCTTCCCAGAGACTATTATCCCACTGTTACTATAGGCACCATCTCTCCCTACTATACCTGCTATCCCACAGCCACACTCCCTTCCCAGAGACTATTATTCCACTGTTACTATAGGCACCATCTCTCCCTATTATACCTGCTATCCCACAGCCACAGTCCCTTCCCAGAGACTATTATCCCACTGCTACTATAGGCACCATCTCTCCCTAATATACCTGCTATCCCACAGTCACACTCCCTTCCCAGAGACTATTATTCCACTGTTACTATAGGTACCATCTCTCCCTACTATACCTGCTATCCCACAGCCACACTCCCTTCCCAGAGACTATTATTCCACTGTTACTATAGGCACCATCTCTCCCAACTGTACCTGATATCCCACAGTCACAGTCCCTTTCCAGAGACTATTATCCCACTGTTACTATAGGCACCATCTCTCCCTACTATACCTGTTATCCCACAGTCACACTCCCTTCCCAGAGACTATTATTCCACTGTTACTATAGGTACCATCTCTCCCTACTATACCTGCTATCCCACAGCCACACTCCCTTCCCAGAGACTATTATCCCACTGTTACTGTTTTTTCATTAACTTAATTTCCTACTAACTGTATCTAATACGTTAGCCAAAATGAACAGATGGTGATGTTCTTTAAAACACATAAGCAAAATAAGCACTGCTAACATCTTCAAAACTAGATAAAAAAAGCAATTAATGTCTTTCTGTTTTGAGGGTTTATGTTTCATTGAAACAAATTCAACACATTCAGGCAATGAACAACTGTTAAATTAATTGACAGTGAAAGTGTTAGTCCTACCTTCTCCTTTTCCGTACTTGGAACTTGGTGACCACGATACTGCGTCTTGGTAGCCCAACTCTCTACAGACTATATGGGCAGCGTACATGGAGAAGTCATCATCACAGACTGTGCCCCACTCTCCTTCATAATAAACCTCCACTCTCCCCTCATTGTGCTTCCGCTTCTCCCCTGCCAGCCTGACATGGATCTGTGGCCCTGTTTTGGGCTCAGTTGGTGGGGGTTCTGGAGCTTGGGGCTCTTGATATTCTGGGTAATAGGGCCAGTGCTCATATTGTCCAAGTGAAGGCACAGAGAGCGAGAGGGTGAGAAGAAAAACATGTGTCACCAGCATCTCTAAGATGGTCCTTGGTCAATGGGAGCCACCTCTAAAAGTAGAGAGATAGTGTGAAGAACATATTATAAGGCTGCGAATCATTGCAGTATACATTCCAATAATTACCCCCATATTAATATAATATTAGATACAGTACAGTAAAATCAGTCTTATTCTGGTGCTTGTTTATTGAGAGCGGAAGTACAAACACATACACACCTACCCAATGTCGGACTGTCCCACCGGGATACCAGGAAATTTCCACTGGGCCCAGGTGTCAGTAGGCCCTCAAGCTGCTAAACATTTGGCCTATTTCATGGCCATTCCCTATTTCTATGAGAACAAAAGGCTAAATAGATATAATAATAGATTATAGTCAGGGGCGTAACTACAGAGGAAGCAGACCCTGCGGCTGCAGGGGGGCCCAGGAGGTATAGGGGGCCTATGAGGCCCTAATTAATGAGAAATGTCAATATATATATATTGGTAAAACAGGACAACCTCTGGAAATGTTGGGGGCCCTAAAATTAATTTGCTGTGGGGCCTAGTAGCATCTAGTTACTCCACTGATTATAGTATGTAAAGAAAAGAGACTAGGAGAATAGAGGTTGAGTGAGGAAAGGAAGAATAATAATACTGAGAGTGGGCCCCTGGTCTACATATTTTTGTTGGGCCCCTGGTGTCCAAGTCCGACACTGCACCTACCTACCACCAAGGTGAGAAGTGATAGGACGGACATATTTTAAAAGATATACCATTAATAGGACTGGACTCTCATGTAACATGAAATGAGTAGAACTAGTTCTGTCTGGCTTTTCCATAGGGCTCAGTTATAACATATTATAGATAAAACCCGACAGCTCCTCATTATTAAGTTAATTGCAGAAAGCATAAGAGCATTCCTGTTCGTAGAGAAGATGAAAGTACCTCACCCCAGGTTGGACACTCTCTCCCACCCCCTCCCTGTCTGCCACTCTCAGACTACTGGGGGTGATGGTGGGGGAACAACTGAATATTTCCATAGTGAGGTCATTGCGACTATGTTAACAGCAATGCAAGGGGATATCCCAATGCTGACCCAAACTTGAAATGCCTGGGGACTACATAGCGTCACGCCATTAACCACTTCATTGCATATGCCACACATTCTCTTTACTCCTTTTCAATCCTTACTATTTAGTCACTTTTACATATCTGGCATGTATATAAAACTATTATTAACAGGATGCATTTAGTTCTCTGCAGTAACTTTACTATTTACAGTCCAATAACCTCAACACCATATCAACGCCCAGCTGGGAGAAAGAACTTAGGCACACAATGTGTTGTGCAAATGTTTAGTAATAGTAGTCAAACTGGCTGCAGCCCTCTAGCTGCTGAACTACACCTTCCAACACCTGTTGACATCAATACATTAATATTTTACAGCAATTATTACTAGGGGTTTAGGGATGCACTGAATCCAGCATTCGGGTTCCGTATTCGGCCATGATTCGGATTTGGCTGAATCCTAGTGTCTGGCCAAACCAAATCCTTGGTTTGGATAAATTAAAAAACCCTAGTTTTGTAGGCAATTATAAGTAAAATATGGTGTTGCTTTTACATGGTGTTACAAATTAACATTATCTTTAAAAATAGCCCCATTATTGGAGCTCCCTATAGATGTTCACTGGTCCCTGTTTCAAATGAGGGGTGGGCATGTCCTAACTGTCCCTGCCAGATGCACAGTAGGAGGGGAAAGGCCAATCACAGCCCTGCAGTCACAGAAGCAAAGACATGCTTCAGTTCCCTATCAGGTCCTGCTAGCTGCTGATTGGTTCCTGTGCTACAGTGCAGTGAGCTGAGAGCTGCCAGCTCCCCTGCACAGCCTGGGAATTCAGGGAGCAGGAAGTGGAAGAGAAGGGAGGGATTTTTAGGGTTTTTGCAGAAACATTCAATAAATAAACCCGAAACACTACTTTTTTAAGAACAATTATTCTATATCTTAATGAGTATAACGCACTGATACATCCTTATTTTTTACACAGAATGTCTCCTTTAAAATCATGTGATTTTTCATCACAAAACAATAATACTTTATTTCCATAGCATGGTTTCCCTCCTTCTCCCTGATTTGCATAAGCAAAACTTATTTAGACTTTTTTTATTTAATCTTTCACAAAAGTTTCAGGGGTTCGGTCAAATCCAAAATAGTGGATTTGGTGATTCCCTAGTTTAAACATTTTATTTATAAGTGGAAAAGAGGAGATGTTCATGTGGGTCAGCTGACTCCAAAAATATATGGTAATTTCTGTCTTCTATGACAGACCTTAGAAGGACTAGACCTTCTAGGGCCCACCTGACATCTAGGATCTACACAAACAATAAGGTGTAGCTGATGCTAAATACTAAAGATGTTATATTTTCATTTGGTAGCAATAAAAAAAGCTGATGGGAATTGTCCCACACTGGCCCCACCAGGAGCTCCTTTGGTATTCTGACTCTTCTCGCAATACTAGATCATGAATGCTGTTCCATAAAAAGGTTCCCTAAGGTTAAATATTAAAATATAAAATACAAAGGCAGGGGCAATTTATGGGGTTTCTCCTTCAAGCAGTGGTCAAGCTTACTTTATAAGGACTGACAATGAGGTTGTTGGAGCCGTTGCTGCTATTTTTCACTGGTATGCAGGCGACTTGTGACCTTTTAGGTCTTCAGGAATTAAGTGTTTATTCTATCCTTACATTTTCCAGTTAAAGAACACAAGGTCATGGTCTCATGAAGATGACATGATCTACAGTAAGAGCCCTTAGGTGGAAAGAAGTCAACGATGCAGCAATCACTTAGCACCTTGTACGCATTTCTTTTGGCTCCATCCTTCTGATAGGATTCATTGAATGCTAAGGCACCAATATGGGAGAACATGGCACAAATTAAGTGAAAATCAAGCCTTTATCCCCCACAAGTGGCTCAGTATGACTAAAGTCTTTAACATACAACTAACCCTTTTATCCATTAAATATTCTTCCAGCTGAAATTTGACCACAATCCATTAATCACCCTTTCTGTGACCCAGTTTACTGCATCAGGTTCAGAACAGAAAGTAAAGAGAGAGGGCTTTCTATATGTTAACAGCAGACAGGCTGTAAAATGACTTTTTAACATCAACAAATCAAGGTCTTAATGTGCTAAAGCACCTATAAAAGAGGCCTGAGATTATTTCTCAGTATCCTGGCTCTGGCCATATTCATGTCCCCAAGAGGCACTTTGCATGAAGCCTACCTCCAAGGCCAATACTACCTTCACCACCCAGGACTCATTGTTAGGACCCATCTCTGTCTCCAATCTGCGTTGGTCAGATGTGGAGGTTCTTGAAGAAAGAATTACTGAATATCTCTGAAAGATGGAGGACAAAGGGTTTCTGTCAGCGGAATTAAGTAGGAAGTCAGCTGAGATGGAATAAGGTGCTGAGCAAACCAATGGTTGCTTTAAAAAAGGTGAGGCCTGACTGCTATGGAGCTGTTAGGTTGCACATTCCACCCTGATGGAATCTCGTTCTGTATCCTGTATAATTTATGGACACCGCAGCCCAGTTTGTGTATAAAGTCCATCAGTAGCTCAAGTAAACTTCCCTCCGTTCCTTTCCAGGAAAGTGGAAAATATGAGCTGTGTGGTGTGACTAATCACTGTGAGACAGCATGAATGAAATAGTTCCATGTCAGCTTCTGCTCAAGCTCCAGCATTGACTCTTTCACCAGATTGGGGCTGTAGCTTCACTTAGCCATGTGCTTACACAGACCCCACAATGACTGACAAACAGAACATACATTTAGGTCCTGTTCAGTGCTGAGGGAATCTATTGAGACTCCATGGGATCTGATACAAAAACAAGGTGATCCTTTCAAAAGTGAATTTAACCCACGGCGGAGGCAGAGGTCTGACCTAAGTCAGAGATTTAAATTAATTCTATAAGCGAAAGAAAAAAAGAACCCCAATTGCCTCCCACTCGTACCGCAGTTCCTCAGATATTACACTACTTATAAAGTATTTTGTGATTGCGTGAGGGCAATCACTGAACGTTAAAAAATACTAATGTGCTTGGTTTGCACAAATTACAATTATATTAAAGTGCCAGTGCTATAAGAATTAATTCAGTTAAATGTACTTAGACTTAAAGGTTGATAGATACTCAATACAATTAATACTTTACACAAATAAATAATTAACCTTTTAATCCAGTGTATTATCCAATACCTTATATTTTCACCCACAATCAATCCAACCAGGAATTAATGAGAATAAAAATACTAAAGTGCTTTAAGTGCTAATAGGTTTATTGTAAGGTCGCAATTACTAAAATTTCATAATTGCTTACAAATTAATTAGTTGTAAAGTGCTAAAAAGTGCCAAGTAATTAATGATCAATAATAAATAGTGTAGTTGATATAAAGAGGACCGCAGTTAATGGGATAAATAATTTAAAAACACACAAATTGCTCAGGTTAAAAGGTTTCAAGTAGGAAATAGAAAATTGGAGAGGCTTATTTTAGGCTTATTTAGCTCTCTTACAGAACAGGATTTAGTTAATAACACAAGACCACAAGTCCCGGGTATTCTGCCTCCTTATCTTTGTGGTGTCCCAGGGATAGAAAACAATTTAGGTAGCAGCTTTTGGGACAGCTCCACCCTCTCCAATTTTCTATTTCCTACTTGAAACCTTTTAACCTGAGCAATTTGTGTGTTTTTAAATTATTTATCCCATTAACTGCGGTCCTCTTTATATCAACTACACTATTTATTATTGATCATTAATTACTTGGCACTTTTTAGCACTTTACAACTAATTAATTTGTAAGCAATTATGAAATTTTAGTAATTGCGACCTTACAATAAACCTATTAGCACTTAAAGCACTTTAGTATTTTTATTCTCATTAATTCCTGGTTGGATTGATTGTGGGTGAAAATATAAGGTATTGGATAATACACTGGATTAAAAGGTTAATTATTTATTTGTGTAAAGTATTAATTGTATTGAGTATCTATCAACCTTTAAGTCTAAGTACATTTAACTGAATTAATTCTTATAGCACTGGCACTTTAATATAATTGTAATTTGTGCAAACCAAGCACATTAGTATTTTTTAACGTTCAGTGATTGCCCTCACGCAATCACAAAATACTTTATAAGTAGTGTAATATCTGAGGAACTGCGGTACGAGTGGGAGGCAATTGGGGTTCTTTTTTTCTTTCGCTTATAGAACTCCATGGGATCTCTTATCTGGCATCCTTGTATGCAGATTGTTCCACAGTCAACAATGGTATTCAGTGGAGGATATAAACCAGGGGTCCCCAACCTTTTTTACCTGTGAGCCACATTCAAAAATAAAAAGAGTTGGGGAGCAACACAGGTATGCAAAAACCTCCTGGGGTGCCAAATATGGCCTGTAATTGGCTATTTGGTGGCCCCTATGTGGACTGGCAGCCTACAAGAGGCTCTGTTTGGCAGTACACCTGGTATTTATGCAACCAAAACTTGATTCCAAGTCTGGAATTCAAAAATAAGCACCTGCTTTGAGGTCACTGGGAGCAACATCCAATGGGTTGGTGAGCAACATGTTGCTTATGAGCTACTGGTTGGGGGTCACTGATGTAGACTAAAAGGCCCTACAGTTAACTTGTGTGTGTAAATTAGTAAATACGTGTTCAAATGAGGTGGGTCAACAGATCAGAAAGAGATATTTAGATTACATGTAATATTTATAAGAATTAGTAAACAGATGGAACTCAAAATAACTGATTAAACCCCTTTTGGACACACAACAAAGACCAGTGGTAACACAATCAGATGTGCTAACTTTAAGTAATGGAGGTAATAAAATTGCCTTTTACTGAGCTTGAGAGGTGTCTCGTGGCACGTTTCCATTAGAAGCAAATAGAGACGGCAGTCATTTCCTGTTGCCTCATGCAGTATTTGGACGAGTGCCTAGTTTATAACCAGGGGCGTCTAGCGTCATCATAAGGAGAGCCTGCTTCACATTCTGACATTATGTCCTTTTGGAAAAACTTCTCATTGTAGTTACATGTTATATTCTGCCTCCTTTATAGCCCCTGAGGTGCTTTTTCTAGAAATATGTGCAAATAATATCACCTAGTTGTGCTGCTCATCCATGTACATGTCAGGAACAGCATTGAACAAACAGATGCATCTGCTCCAAGGCCTTAGATGAACTAGAAATATGTAAAGACTTAGCCAAAGCCCTGTTGTCTGTCTGCTTAATTCACTGTAGATAAGGATTCACCCACTTTCATTTACTAACAAAGGCAACTCCCAAATTGGCGCTAGTTTGCACATCAAAATATTATATTAGGTCTAATTTTTCTTAAGGTTAGCACTAATGTGCCTATAGTGCCCTTAAATTGTAGGCAAGTGTGCTATTTAAAGACACCCACAGAAGCATGATGACCATATTGAGTTGAGTGCAACTTTTGGCAAGAGGTGCACTTTTCTTCGCGTCTAAGGTGTAGTTACACTGAATTGTTGGGACATATGCAGACTACATCTACACCAATTGAAATGTCCTATTTAATTAGGGCACTGACTGATTGGCCTCCTATGGCCCACAAAAGAACCTGACATCCAGGGCCCCACTATCACAACAATAAGATGCCAAATAAAATAAAAATCATATGCTGTAGGTTTATGGTGGAATTTTCCAAGACTGGGGCCAGCTAGCACCTGGGGCTACTTCTTTGGTGCTCAGGGAGGCCAACCATGTGTGAGAGTAGAATTAGAAATCTTAGATAAATGTGATAGTTGACGTATTATTGGTCTTCCCTGAAGCATTCTCCCCAAATTTCCACAGAATAGGACCACCTTGAAGCCAGATAATAATACAGCATATACAATTCTGGCTTCAAGGTGGTCCTATTCTGTGTCTATATTTGTCTGTGTCCCTTGCCACCAGAAACATCTTCTGCATTATAACAGCATTATAACAGCTAACACACTTTTCTTGTTAATATAGAGATACTATTTTAAACCTGTCCCTCACCAAAGCATGGTGGTAGTTTGGAGGTCACAAGGGAGTCCCCAGTGACACTGCCAGGGGGCCATTCACTTTGCAGCCCCGGTGGGCCACCAATGCGCCAGTCCAACCCTGAACCCACTTAATTGGTGCTTATTAAAGGAGAACTAAAACCGACAAATGAATATGGCTTAAAAATGCCATATTTTATATACTGAACTTATTGCACCAGTGTAAAGTTTCAGCTTGTCAATAGCAGCAATGATCCAGGACTTCAAACTTGTCACAGGGGTCACCATCTTGGAAAGTGTCTGCGACACTCACATGCTCACTGGGCTCTGAGCAGCTGTTGAGAACTAAGCTTAGAGGTCGTCACAAATTATCAAGCAGAAAATTAAGTCTGTCTGTAATATAAACTGATTATTAAATTCTGATGCTAGTTGCATTGGTTTCTGTGCTGCCATGTAGTAATTATCTGTATTAATTACTAATCAGCCTTATATTGTGACATTTCTATTCTATGTGTACTGTATATTGTGAGTGGGTCCCTAAGCTCAGTAAGTGACAGCAGCACAGAGCATGTGCAGTGAATCAGCAGAAAAGAAGATGGGGAGCTACTGGGACATCTTTGGAGACACCAATCCCAAAACATAATGTACAGTGTTTCTTTAGTTAGGCTTTAGTTCTCCTTAAAGCATCTCCATTTATTTATTTGGCTCTCAGCCAGTCCCGCCTCCAAGGATCTTAGTACATAAATGTTCAAACCAATGGCAATTGATACTAGACCTGACTGCCAACTGGGTATCTGTGCCTTTAATAACTATGCCTGTATTATTAACTATGCAGTGAAGTCCAGGCAGGAGGTGCTTACGGCTCACAAGGGCCTGTAAGAGGCTTATATAATGTCTCTCACCAGCAGATGTTCAGCATAACTTCAATTTAAGTGGTCACACAGGCATTTGCTGTTTATGCACGTTCTGCATGTCGTCTGTTTATCCTTATTAGGCTGCACTGGTTTATCTGCCATGTGTGTTAGCTATAGATATATATATAGATTCCATTATGGTTAGGGACTTTTATATTTTATATAAACATTTGCCTAAAACTATCTTTGTGGGCACAACACTACTGAGACCATGTAGGATTGGGTTATCGCCACTGTTATGCCAATGAGGTGTGTAGTGGGTGTCAGTACAACTGCTTTTAATAGTGTTATCAATTCTTTCTCTTTTTAGTTCACAGATAGTCTGGAACATGGGAGATCCCTGCAGGGCTCTTCTACTCTGTTTGGATCCAGTTAAGTTAAGCACCTGACGTGTGTTTCCCCCACAAGGGCTTTGTCAAAGGCACTTCAGTACAGGTTTCACAGCTCTTTACAATAATACAGTACTACACTCTCTCTGATTAAATATGTGGCCACCTGCCCAGGATACAACTGCTGGGTGTCACCACCTGCCAGACTGATCCTTCCCTACTACTATCAGGTACCAGTCCTCACCATATCCTTTTCTGATACTCCCATAGTCAGGTACCAATGACCACCCAAGTAGTTCCTTCCTGCAATTATGGTTTTCTTGTTGACATCACTGAAAGGCAATCTGCCAAAGTACTAACCCTACTGTCTACTAGTCAGAGCCAAAGACTGATATTATTACAGGGCTAGCTAGTCCTATCACTAACCAATCATCATATGTGAAATGTCCTTTCTCCTCAACCTACTCCATGCCTTCTGACTCTCCAATGAGATCTCATGTCTAATTCCATGCCCTGTACAGTTCTTTCTCCTTATGGGCTTTGCTCCCTAATTTTAGGATGAGGACTCTCTGAGCGACCAAGGTCAGAACTGATGCAGGGGTTGCTCTCAGGTGCTAAAATGGTCAATACCACAAATAATAAAGTGTTTGGGGCTCACTTTACAAAGTCTGGATCAGCTCATCCCTAAAAGATCACCTTGCTGGGGTTATGGGGTTATAAAATGTTCTTGCTGTGGGGCCCAGTAACGTCTAGTTACACCACTGGCTCACCCCCCAATTACTGAACTGCAGGGAACCATTATTATACAGTAGAACCACATGCTGTCAAATTCCTGTGCCTTCCAGGTTCCACCCATTCCAGCTGATTTTTACCCCTGGTCACATAAACACATGGGTGAGCATTGCCTTTAAATTTACAAGCATGTAACAAGGGTTAACAAGTGAGAATTTACAGTACTTTTCCAGTCTTTTATTAAAGGGATAATGAAGCCCCTTTTTAGTATAATTGCTCACACACGCTTTCATTTATTTCTGTTATTAGAGGATTCAATTTCACATATTTATATAGTTTATTCATTCGCTGATCTTTTAAGTTATAGGCAGTCACTCCCCCGACTTTCTGCTGGTGGGCTGCTTTCCTCCCAGCTTTTGTTGAGGGACATTGTGCTTTTATTTTACTAGACAGGGTAGGCTGGGCAGTTTGTTCTTCACACACTTAGGGGCACATTTACTTAGTTCGAGTGAAGGATTAGAATAAAAAATACTTTGAATTTCAAACGTTTTTTTTGGGCTACTTCAACCATCGAATTGGCTACTTCGACCTTCAAGTACGACTTCGACTTTGAATCAAACGATTCGAACTAAAAATTGTTCGACCATTCCATGATTGGCTGGTCCCTAATCCAGAAGACCCCAATATGTTATTTCACTCCCTTATCCTAGGTTCGATCGAATCCCTCTGCCACTGCCCTAAAAGGAAGTTAAAGGACTCTGCTATTCTGCCTCCTGTATTGAGGGCCCCCTATGATGCCTGGCAGACTGCAAGGAGGTTGCAGCGCCTGTCGAATCCCTTGCTTACTCCATACACCCCTCTGTGGGGCAATTCCCATCTTCCCCACCTTCGGCATCTGCCTGATTTTATATATTGGCCCATTCGTAACATTAAAACTCTTGGAGACCTGTTACAACATGGGTCATTTCCAACATTTCAGCAGCTACAAGATTCTGTGGCTCCTATGAGTTTGAATGTGTTCCGATTTCTGCAATTGCAACATGCTTGTAGAGCCCAGTTTGGTCCGGGTCCAATTACTTATCATACTTTTCGGTTTGAAGATATTCTTAGAGTGGAGAGTACGAGACAGCTAGTTACTCACTTATACAAAGCTTTGCAAGACCTAGGACCTTCTCCATTTGACTCTGCCCGTCGTAAATGGCAATCAATACTACCAGTGATTAATGATGATATTTGGGAGGAAGCCACCGCTTCTAGCTATGGTTTCCTTATTTCTACTAGGGATAGGTTAATTAATTTTAAAGTTCTCCACCTCTATTACTTTTCACCCCTCAGATTGCATAATATATTCCCCGACAAATCTCCAGCATGTCCCAGATGCCAAGACCCATCCGCAGATTTTTTACATATTTTGTGGTCCTGCCCCAAGATTGCCCGATTTTGGCGTGCGGTGGTTAAATGTATGAGTGATGACTTGGAGCTGCCTCAAGTCCTCTCTCCTGAAGCCTGTCTTTTGGGTGTAGTGGGAGATATGGTTCCACAGAATCACGTTAAAATTTTATACCGTACTTTGCTGTTTTATGCTAAAAAGGCCATCATACTTCATTGGCTTCAGCCTGCACCTCCCTCAGTCCAATATTGGATTGCCTTGGTTAACCGCACCTTACCACTTATTAAACTCACTTATGAAGCGCGTGGCTCCTCAACTAAATTTGAGAAGATCTGGGAGAGATGGCTTGAGGTATATCCTAACCCTAATGTTCAGTGATTGCTTTGTTTTAAACCTGTCCTTGATGACCATACTGTCTTATTGTAATGCCTATTTTTGATCACACGTGTCTGTTTGATATGTATTGATATGTCACTTTGCCTTTTGCTGAATAAAAGAAAACTTTAAAAAAAAAAAAAATTGTTCGACCATTCGATAGTCGAAGTACTGTCTCTTTGACCCCCTACTTCGCCAAGTAAAACCTACCGAACCTCAATGTTAGCCTATGGGGAAGGTCTAAGCTTTTTTTGATCAAAGGAATTTCGTGCGATCGATGGATTAAAATCCTTCAATCGTTCAATTTGAAGGATTTAATCGTTCGATCGAACGAATAGCGCTAAATCCTTCGACTTCGATATTCGAAGTCGAATGATTTAACTTCGACAGTCGAATATCGAGGGTTAATTAACCCTCGATATTCGACCCTAAGTAAATCTGCCCCTAAATACATTCTGAGAGCTGCGAGATAAATACTGGACATAGGAACTATAGCCTTAAGTATAATAGTAGTATCATAGTAGTAATACCTATACAGGTATGGGACCTGTTATCCAGAATGCTCAGGACCTGGGTCTTTCCGGATAATGGATCTTTCCATAATTTGGATCTTCATATTTTAGTCTACTAGGAAATCATGTAAATATTAAATTAACCCAATGGGCTGGTTTTGCTTCCAATAAAGATTAATTATATCATAGTTTGTATCAAGTACAAGGTATTGTTTTATTATTCCAGAGAAAAAGGGAATCATTTTTAAAACATTTGATTATTTGGATAAAATGGAGCATATGGGAGAGGGCCATTCCATAATTTGTAGCTTTCTGGATAATGGGTTTCCGTATAACAGATCCCATGCCTGTATAGTATTCTTGCAGATATAGCATTCAGTTTTCTTGTGGGGTTCCTGTGCTCCTTGTAATGTAAATATGCCCCCATGAACTCCTTTTGGCACCTGCATTTCTATCTATAAATTTCTCCACTGTCAACATTTGTACTACAAAGAGGCTTAAAGTTGAAAGGGTGTCTGTAAGCAGTGTGTTTGCCCCCCAGGCAGACCCCCTCTATTAGAACCCAGAGAGAGAATGTGGAGAGCTTGTATCTGCTTGCCTTGGGAAGGAAAGTACTTTCCCTGGTTTACCTTGTTCTTCTCTATGAGCTAAAATATTTCACGACAAAAGACAGCATAATAAAGAAATTATTGAAACCATTAATACCCTTTACACCATCTGCTCTGGCCTTTGGATAGAGAGGTGGTGGTGACACAGTTGCTTTGTTTATTAGCAAATACAGCTTGGGTATACTTGGCTCAATTGCTATTCACTTGCTGTTTAGGGAAGCCGCTGGGGCTGTTAATGCAGCCCCCAACTACTCCCTACCTCTCCTCCAAACTGAGGCAGAGCAGCAATTTTTTAAAGCACAACAGTATCACCTCCCAACAGCTTGTCTATGGGGCCATAGCCCTGTGGAGTGTATAGAAATAAACATGCTGCCCTGCATAGCACCACATAGAGCAAAATGCTAGCACATTCTTGGGGCTGGATTGTATTTAAGACTAGAATATTGTGCTTTAAAACATAAATAAAGGTTACCTACGGTATATGCTGAGCTGGATAACTAAGCACAAAGATGCTTCCAGCTTCATGATAACTATAAGCAATATATTTGGGCATCTCTGCCTGCTATTGGGCCTGTGCTATAAGTTATCAGTAAATAAGAAAATAAGCCAACTCAACCCGACTTCCTTCTTGCCAAGCCAAACAATGAGACTGTCAGCGGGGGCCTGCGGCACTCACAGGGGGGTGTAGTAAGGATCAAGGAGGAAGTCCTTTTCCAGTGAGTCCAGGCAAAGTACAATTCAAGGGACATCCAATAGAGAGGTCAAGTCCAGGCAAGGGTTCGAGATGGCAGGCAGCAAGGTTCAAATGTCAGGAAACAGGCAGAAGATCAATAACAGGAAAAACAGGCAAGCAGGGAGACCCAGGAACACAATATAATATTGAGCTATACTCGGGCATCGAACCCGGGTTTCCGGCGTCCTTTTAAGTTTGAATTTGGCGCCACAGCGCGTGACGTCACCGTGCCAGCGCTCCGGCGCCGGCGTCCTTGCGCCCACGTGCAGTCCTGGGCGCCGCCATCTTGGATCCGCCGCGCCGGGAGTGAGGTAAGGAGCGCCGAGCGCCCATCGTGACAGTACCCCCTCCCCCACGGGGGGCCACCGGACCACCAGGACGAGGCTTCTGGGGAAACCGACTATGAAAGATATTCACAAGGTGGGGAGCATGCACATCCGAGTCCTTCTCCCAGGAGCATTGCTCAGGACCAAAGCCCTTCCATTGGATGAGGTACTAGAGAGATCCCCTGGAGAGTCTAGAATCCAGAATCTTCTCAACTTTGTACTCTTGCTGGCCGTCCACGAGGATGGCAGAAGGAGGGGACTGACCAGAGGAGAAGTGATTGGACACCACAGGTTTCAACAAGGAAACATGGAACACGCTGGGAATCCGCATCTCAGGAGGTAGTTGCAGACGGACAGCCACAGGATTGATCACCTCAGAGATGGAGAAAGGACCCATGAATTTAGGACCCAACTTAGGAGATGGAACCTTAAGGCGGATATTCCTAGAAGAAAGCCAGACTTTATCACCAACCTTGTATGGAGGGGAAGGCTTTCTTCTACGATCAGCAAAGGTCTTGTGCACCAGGGAGCTCTTTTCCAAATTAGACTTAGTGGCAGTCCAGATGGCAGACATGTGAGCTGCATGATCTTCAGCAGCGGGAACGTAGGAGAGAAGAAAGTCCTGAGGAAAGGCTAGAGGATGCTGACCGTATACAGACAGGAAAGGAGATCTTCCAGTAGAAGAGTGATTGGCATTGTTGTGAGCGAATTCCGCCCACGGGAGTAGATCTGACCAGTCGTCTTGGCAGAGGGAAACATGGTTTCTCAGAAATTGTTCAAGAGCTTGATTCACTCGCTCCGCTGCCCCATTGGTCTGAGGGTGATAGGCAGAGGAGAACTGAAGAGAAACCCCCAAAGATTTACATAGGGAACGCCAAAATCTGGAGACAAACTGGGATCCCCTATCGGAGACAATTTCCACAGGAAAGCCATGTAGACGGAATATATGCTGTATGAAGAGAAGAGACAGTTCCACAGCAGAGGGGAGTTTCTTTAAGGGAATGAAGTGTGCCATCTTGCTGAAGCGGTCTATTACCACCCAAATGACAGTGTTCCCACAAGAGGGCGGCAACTCCACAATGAAGTCCATACCCAAATGAGTCCATGGGCGAGAGGGTACCGGTAGTGGTTGTAGAAGACCACAGGGTCGAGAGTGGCTAGCCTTAGTGGTGGCACAAACATTACAAGCTGCGACAAAGTCTCTGACATCCTTGCGGATGGTCGGCCACCAAACTAGGCGCCGAAGGAGCTCAAGAGTCTTTTCTGAACCAGGGTGACCGGCTTGTTTGGAGCTATGAGTCTGCTGGAGGATGGGAAGGCGTAACTCAGGGGACACAAACGCCATTCCAATGGGGTTATCTGGAGGAGCGGCAGACTGGCAAGACATGATTTGTTCAGCGAATTGGGGTAATACAGCAGCGAAGATCCTGGATGGAGGGATGATAGGATCTTGCTCTATAGGAAGGCGGTCCTCTGGGGAGAAACTT
Organism: Xenopus laevis; assembly: GCF_017654675.1. Classification (NCBI taxonomy): domain Eukaryota; kingdom Metazoa; phylum Chordata; class Amphibia; order Anura; family Pipidae; genus Xenopus; species Xenopus laevis. The sequence goes on along the minus strand of NC_054376.1, from coordinate 25,770,618 downwards.
CGAGACAGGGCATCTGCCTTCCGGTTCTTGGTCCCAGGACGATACGTCAGGACAAAATTGAAACGAGAGAAGAAGAGAGACCTTCTCGCCTGACGGGGGTTTAGTCTCTTGAGGGATTGTATAAACTCTAAATTCTTATGGTCAGTGTAAATCGTGACTGGATGAGGTGCACCTTCCAAGAGATGACTCCATTCCACGAGGGCGAGTTTGATAGCCAGAAGCTCACGATTCCCAATGTCGTAATTCTGCTCGGCGGAAGAAAACTTCTTGGAGAAGTATGCACACGGATGGAGCTTACCATCTGCAGAATGTCTCTGGGAAAGGATAGCACCTGCCCCGACATCAGAGGCATCAACTTCAATGAAGAAGGGTAGGTGAGGCTCAGGATGCCGAAGAACTGAGGCAGAAATGAAGGCATCCTTCAGGGACTGAAAGGCTTCAAGAGCCACAGAAGGCCAACAATTGGGCTTCCCTCCTTTGCGGATGAGGGAAAGGATAGGAGCAATGTGGGAAGAAAAGCCTTTAATAAATTGGCGGTAATAGTTCGCAAAGCCTATGAACCTCTGGATCGCCTTGGTACTCTGGGGGAGTGGCCATTTCTGGATAGCTGATACCTTGGCAGGATCCATCTCGAAGCCCTCAGACGAAATGATATAGCCAAGGAAGGAGATCTTAGGAACTTCGAAGGTACACTTCTCCAGCTTGGCGAAGAGGGAATTCTCCCTGAGACGAGAAAGACCCTCCTTGACTTGGGAGCGATGGGTTTCCAAATCTTGAGAAAAGATGAGGATGTCATCCAGATACACAACAACCGACTTCCCCAGGAGGTCCCGAAAGACATCATTAACGAATTCCTGGAAGACAGCAGGGGCGTTGCAGAGGCCGAAGGGCATCACAAGGTACTCGTAATGCCCATCACGAGTATTGAAAGCTGTCTTCCACTCATCGCCCTCTTGGATCCTGATGAGGTTGTAAGCCGCGCAGAGATCCAACTTGGAGAAAACCTTGGCCCCTTTAAGCTGGTCGAAAAGTTCAGAAATAAGGGGTAAGGGGTATCTGTTCTTGACAGTTATCTTATTGAGACCCCTATAGTCAATACAGGGGCGGAGACCACCGTCCTTCTTTTCCACGAAGAAGAAACCAGCTCCGACTGGGGATGTGGAAGGACGAATAAAACCTCGCTGGAGATTCTCAGAAATATATTCTTTCATGGCAATAGTCTCCGCAGGAGACAAAGGGTAAGTCCGCCCATGGGGAGGCATGGTTCCAGGAAGGAGGTCAATGGGGCAGTCATACTGCCGATGCGGGGGAAGGAATTCTGCTGATTTTTTGCAGAAAACATGGGAGTAGTCCCTGTAGACAGAGGGCAATGAAGATAAGTTCGTTGAAGAAACTGTAACCCGTTGGATGGGCTGAGAAATTAAACAATGTCCTTGGCAATGTAGACTCCAACGGGAGATTTGACCGGAGGACCAGTCTATGGACGGGTTATGTAGTCGTAGCCATGGTAAACCCAGCACGACCGGAGTGGAGGGACAAGGGATGATCAGGAAGGACACCTTCTCCTGATGTAGTGCTCCAGTCTGAACAGATACTTCACCAGTAGACAGAGTGATGGTGTCAGTGGAGAGGGGTCTGCCATCAATGGCGAAAACTCGTATGGGAGGACACACGGAGGATAGAGGAGCTCCAATCTTTTTAGCAAAAGCCAAGTCCATAAAGTTTCCTGTAGCTCCGGAGTCAAGGAAGGCCGAAACAGGAATTGACTTGGAGGTCAGCAGGATCTGCAAAGGAACACAAAACTGATGAGAGTTTTCAGAGGACTTGGAACAGACACCACTGATAAAAGAAATTCCAGTCTTACTCTGGGTAGGAACATTCTTCAACTTTACAGGACAGGAGACAGCTAAATGGGATTGCCCACCACAGTAGAGACAAAGTCCAGCCGTACGTCTACGGAGCCTTTCTTGTTCAGAGAGACGAGCCCTTCCAACTTGCATCGGTTCCTCCGGAGGAGAAGTAGAAGCTTGAGAAGCTGGAGTATACAAGAGAGGCCTTTGGATACGGGGTGCCAACAAGGGTTGAAATCTTTTACAATGCTCCTTCTCTACTTGATGCTCTCTGAGACGAGTGTCCACCTTTATGGATAGTGCAATCAGATCTTCTAGCAGGTCAGGGAACTCCCTGGAGACAAGATCATCTTTAATGCGAATAGACAGTCCTTGATAGAATACAGCCTTATAGGCATCGTCATTCCAGGAAGTCTCAGCCATCAAAGTTCTAAAGTCAATAGCGTAATCACTGCGGTTTCCCTGCCGGAGTTGCAGAAGACGAGAAGGAGCATTAGTGACCCGACCCGGGGCATCAAACACAGTACGAAATGCTTGAAGAAAAGCCTTAGCATCAAAAGTCAGTGGAGAATTCTTCTCCCAAAGAGATGTTGCCCACTGAAGCGGTTTGCCCATCAAATGAGACATTACATAGCCCACCTTGGAACGTTCATTGGGGAAGTGCAAAGGTTGAAACTCGAACTGGATCTGGCACTGTGTAGCGAAACCTCTGCAGGCCTGTGGGTCCCCACTGAAGCGAGGAGGAGGTGGAATACGAAGCTCACCAGACGAGAATCCTGCATTGGACGAGGCGACCGCCAAGGGAGGATTTACAGCAGCTTGGGAAGCAGGGGGCACTGGAGGCACACGAGAGAGAAGGGTATCGAGTGCCTGCCTTATGCGATACTGCTGGGCTTCATATTCCTCCATGCGGGATGCCAGTCCGCGGAGCGCACGTCCGACATCAGGCGTAACTTCCTCAGTAGGATCCATGGCCCGAGTATAATGTCAGCGGGGGCCTGCGGCACCCACAGGGGGGTGTAGTAAGGATCAAGGAGGAAGTCCTTTTCCAGTGAGTCCAGGCAAAGTACAATTCAAGGGAAATCCAATAGAGAGGTCAAGTCCAGGCAAGGGTTCGAGATGGCAGGCAGCAAGGTTCAAATGTCAGGAAACAGGCAGAAGGTCAATAACAGGAAAAACAGGCAAGCAGGGAGACCCAGGAACACAATATAATATTGAGCTATACTCGGGCATCGAACTCGGGTTTCCGGCGTCCTTTTAAGTTTGAATTTGGCGCCACAGCGCGTGACATCACCGCGCCGGCAGTCCGGCGCCGGCGTCCTTGCACCCACGTGCAGTCCTGGGCGCCGCCATCTTGGATCCGCCGCACCGGGATTGAGGTAAGGAGCGCCGAGCGCTCATCGTGACAGAGACACATACAACTGCCCTGAGAAATGTTGTATGTTTACAGGCATTTTGTGTATTTTTACAGGTGCAATAAACACAAAGATACTATTCTTTACTGTTAAGTGTTGAACAAATTATTTTAAAATAATTAAGTAAAATCCTCTCTCCGCATTATCCCCAGCTGGCCAGGATCTCATTCTCCAGCCACAGGGTTCCCCTGGCACCACCACATCATATAACTTACTACTAAGGAAATGAAGTAGGCCCAAAGGCCCCATTAGCAAATCCTCACTTTGGAGTGAAGTCATGGGCAAATTATGGGTGAGAGGAATAGACGGAGGGAAGGAAAAATAATATGGAAGAGGAGAAATGCCAAGCTCTGAGTGAATAACCATAGGGTGGAATGAGGGAAAGTATAACAGTAAAAGGGAAAGAAGGGCTGAGTAAGGACTGGGGCTCGTTTACATGATACAGGGTTACAGAATGGAGAAGATAATTGATGGTCATATCGAAGGCACAGAATGCAGTTGAAGATTATGATCATTTAGGAATGAGCAATGAGCAGCTGGGGCTAATGAAATGGGGCAGTAGCTGTTTATTGACCCTAGCACATGTGTGCATGCCAAATATATATGGGATTGATGAATCCAATGGAACCCTTCAGCAGGATAGTGGTCATTATAATCCTATGGAGAAACACATATGGCCTCCAGTTGGATGGCCCTGGTTTTGACATTTCTTTTGACCAAAAATATTAACGAGAGAAGCCGATCCTGGAATTGCTACAGGGACCAGAAATATAAAGGAACAAGTGAGACCATGATTGATGTGCAATTTTCTTTGTAATATGTTGGATTCCTGCCTTGACAACACCAAGAACATTTAGGATCAAAGTGCAGTATACAAAAGAATTGCCTCTTCTTTAGAAGACTGGTCCAAAGTAGTCCACCATGATCAATGGGAGTGGAACGCTCTGTACCTCAGTATATGAATCTGCAGAACTGTATATGCCAAGAGTATGGAGGGGAGCTGATACACAGAGTAAAGTAAAGGTATGACCAAATGCTAAAAACAAAAGGCAAAGGAGAGAAGGGAGGGGGTGAAAGGGAAACTAAACAAGAAAAAGTCAAGTAAGAGGGGGAGGGTGAAGAATCCAGTGGAGAACAGAATTATGGGGAATAGGAGAGGAAAGTATGGTAGGCTGTTCTAATGCGGTTCCTTGGGGATGCCTGTTATATGTCTGAGCTGTGTTTCACAGGATAACCTTTTTCATAACTCAGGCAGGAATGCAGCCCCTGCACATCTGGAGCAGATCTGGGCTCATCTCTCATGCACACCTCATAACACAGAGCTCTCATATACAGGCAAGCAATAATACCAGCTATTTGGACTAGTTATTGTTGTCATAGGAACCAGCTCCCATCATGCACTTAGCCAGAGAGCAGCCACTGGCACAGTTTGAGACCCTGCTCACTTGGAGACTAGTCATTTCCGTGGCGGGGCCCTCACCAGTTCTATACAGTACCAAGGAAACCAGCTGCCCTACACAGACATACCTTTAAAGTAGGGGTCCCCAACCTTTTTTACCCATGAGTCATATTCAAATGTAAAAAGAGTTGAGGAGCAACACAAGCATGAAAAAGTCCCTTGCGGTGCCAAATAAGGGCTGTGATTGGCCATTTGTTAGCCTCTATTTGTACTGGCAGCCTACAGAAGACTCTACTTGGCACTATACTTAGTTTTTATGCAATTAAAACTTGCCTCCAGGCCTGGAATTCAAAAACAAGCACTTGCTTTGAGGCCACTGAGAGCAACATCCAAGGGGTTGGAACATGTTGCTCACGAGCTACTGGTTGGGGATCACTGCCTTTAGAGGGTGCAAATCTGGGCAACTGACCAAGATCCCTGCAAAGCAGCACTTGACAAGTTGTAGTGATAAGATAGTAATAAGATAGGTATTGTGGGGGGTAATGGTGACAGTAACTCTTTCTTTCTAAGTTGCCCAGTTTGTAGTTGTAGTACAACTAGTAGCAGAAGGGAGTGTGTATTGAAGGGCCATATGAACCAGTGAAAGGCTATAGGCCAGTTGACCCTTTAATATATAAATAATGGGGATCAGCAAAGGGGTGTTGCCAGGCCCGGATTTGTGGAAAGGCCACCAAGGCCCAGGCTGGCAGGCTTTTAACGGGCAGCATGAAGTTCAACCACACCTGCATTTGCTCTGGGGCTAATCATGAGATACAATCGTTTTTTAAATTTCCCATGTGCCAATCCCCAGTGCTCCCGACCTGATGATGAAAATTTGTGCATGTGCACAAATAAAGGGGAGGAGAAAGGGGTGACAGACAGCAGCGGGCCTAGGGGCACCCGATATGTAAATCCTGCCCTGGGTGTTGCACCGTTCTATGCCACAGCATTGCTTGCACAAACATGATCTACCTCAGTAGAAAGCCTTACCTGCAACCTCATCACAAACATCAATGTCCCACAGATGTAAAACAGCATCTAGACAAGCCAAAGGCTGTGGGACTGATGAAGTACAAATTGAACTTTTTGGCCACATTCACCAAAGGTTTATTTGGAGAAAAAAAGGAGCAAAATTTTATAAATAAAAAACACATTGCAAACTGTTAAACATGGGGATCCATGATGCTTTGGAGCTGTGCTGCAGCCAGTGGCCCAGGAACATTGTATGTGTGGATGTAAGAATAGATTCTACTAAATATCAGCACATGCTGGATGAAACAAGCTGAAAATGAAAAGGGGACCTGGCTCCTACTACAAATGATGATCCTTAACATATCTCCATGAGCTACATGTAGAAAAACACAGCTGAGGGTTTTGAAATGGTCCTCACAGCCTCCCAAACTTAAACATGCAAGGTGGCCCAAGAAGAGCTTGGATTTTTCAGTAACCTGCAGAGAACAGTGGGCAGAAATCTCTACACCAAGAATTGAAAGTTACAAGTTGCAATGTTGTTTCTTAACTGATTCCTGCAGCAGCTGTTCCCTTACAAACTTAAATAACTATGGAATTTGGCACACACATAATTCAATGTAATGACTGACCCAAGATTGCATTCTTTCATGGGCTAGGGCCAGTGCGCTGCACTCTTGGACTGAGGGTCTCAATAACAAATATGAGTGGCCTGATACTGCAAAACTTAAACAAATGGAAGTAGCAGCCAAACTATCCCCCTTAGTTAGGGATTCCTGATTTGGCAAGATCTCATGTTACACAAGAGCCTGGTGCTCCACAGAACATAACTCCCCTATAACTAGAAGCTATGAATTTGTGTTTTCATTAATTCCATGTCTGTGCTCACCAATAATTCATAAGTAACTTTAGCTTTGTGCACGGCAGTCATTTCAGGTAATTCAATAGGGTCTAATTAGCCTACAAGGCATATTATTGGCTTTGACCACAAGACCACAAGAGAATCTGTTTCTAGATGAGTTCTCTTAAATCCCTCTTCATTTCATTGTTATTTTCTATGGGTTTCATTTATTATTACTAATTTACATGAGTATTCCATTTTCCACACGCTCATTTTATTTGCTTATGAAGAGCAATGACAGATGGGATGTTTTGTCACCCTCGATTTATCTTGGCTATGCGGGTGACAAAAAGTTTCCTCTCCACTGCCTGTTGAGTCAGCAGCTTATTTATTCATGTATGGGTGCCTCTGATGGTCCTATCCAACTGATATCTGGACAAAAATTGTTCAGATGTCAATTGGGCAGGTTTGAAAATCTCGTCGGGACAGGATCACATTGGTTGGTTCATGCAGTACTTGCCCCAATGCTCTACATCCCCGTTATGGTGATGCCCCAGGGCCAAATGTTTGGATCAACCTGATATTGCCCCAACTCAAGGTGGGCATATCAGGGAAAGATTTGATGGCCAAATGAGTGGATCTTTCAGGGTGTGGATAGCTTTACGCTGCTGATTGAAATTAGCACCTTAAAGGAGATGCACCACGGAGCGATCCTCTTTCTTTGTGTGGCTGCACATGCGCAGTAGAACGAAAAGCCGAACTTTAACTAAAAAGTCGGCTATTTCTTTCTACTGCGCATGCGTCTGCCCCATAAAATTTGGAGAAAGAAGAAGCCAGAACACGATCGCTCCATGGTGCTCGCTGGAATAAACCAGGGCCGGTGCAGTTTTCTGTTGATAGGAGCACCGGCCCGGGGTTTCAGGTAAGTAAATACAACCACTTGGGGGTGCCTTACATTTGGCATCCCCAAGTGCCAAAACACTTTTAATAATAGACTGATAAAATGATTATTTTAACTGCAACGTACCAAATAGTTAGGCCTTCCCTGAATCTGTAACTAGTATTTGTCATATTCTTATTACAGCTGTTTAACTGTATTCTTCAGGTAACCAACTAACTAACTAACTATGCATTAAAGCTCTCACACAGATCTATGCATCATCTAGCATGTCTTACTGAATAACTATAATGATGCCAAACCCACAGTAGGATTTTCCAGTCTGATGCATGTTACAAAGGCAGTTCTGCTATGCAACCTCTTTTACAGAATGTGCTTTTTTAAAGGGTCTGCGGCACAGAAATAATGAGATGGATAACCCCTGTGTAGGTTATACTGTTGTAGTATCTCCCCAGGCAGAGTTTCATCAGTGAGAGGGTTAAAGTGGGTAAAGAACAAGAGCAGGAGAATCAGAGCCAGGAAGTACCCCTAATTGGGAAAGCAGAGGTGCAGGAGAACCATTGTGTATCCAAGGAAATGGGGGCTGCACACATGTGGAGAGCAGCTGCCAATTATTCAGAAGACTGAGCCAATCATATAGAACCCAGGTCAATATCAGATCACAAGAAAAGAACATATCTGAATCCATAAACCGCAGACTATACCCATCACCAAAAAATATTTCACTCTAGTCAAGCCCCAAGTATGAGCACCTTTGCACTGTAAGCGTCTATAGAAAGCAAATATGAGCCCTCCAGCTTTTTCCAGAACTGCAGCTCTTAAGTATTCTGGGATTTGTAGTTCTACAAAAGCAGAGACAAGCCTTTAGCCAATAATGAAAATGTTTGTCATATATAACTTGAGACTATTGCTGCCAGGAGGAGCTGGACAAACAGACACAACCTTTAAATAAGGTTCATTTTTTATTTTAAGCTGCTGGCCCTTTAAGATGGCAGCTAAGTGCCCAGTGTCCATCACCAGATTTAATGTAAGGGGCATTGTGGGGACAAAGCCATAACCTTTGCACCCTAGTGTTTGGCACTAGGGTGCAAAGTGTCATTTCAAAGGATAAGTAAGTTTTGCAGTGGGCCCCCTTAGGATTGAAAGTACCCCTCCCCATCATGTGTGTGAGTAGAGATTACAAAACATGCTTATAAATTCCCCTTATGAGGATATCTATACACCCTATTCAATGACTGCCCCTCTAGACCTTTTGTAACTTGTGGGTGCCCCTATCCAGAGTATATACAGTGGAACCTCAATTTAACATCCCCTGATTTTAAGTTTTCCCAAATTTTACATTGTTGTTTTGTGGTCCCACTTATATATTATGCATAAGACATTGCCCTGATTTTACATTTTCCTGGACTTTACACCATTTTTTTTCTGCTCCCCTGAAAACCGTAAAAAAGGGGGTTCTACTGTATATCATTTAGTGAGTGCCTTACCCTAGAGTGGATATTAACTCTTATGAACTTGGTTATTGAGTGTCCCTCGCTACAGGGTATGTTGCTTAATAAGCCCCTCACGAGAGGCTGCCAGTGACACCTGCAGTGACAATCACTATATAAATCCTGTGTGTAGATTGTGCAGCATTGCCTCCTCAGCATGGACAGTGTGCCCATTTGTTTTCACTCACTGTTCCATCTACAAGTTCCCTCACTGGATCTGGGTGTGTGTGTGTGAGTGGAACAGTCCAAATTCTGCATTGTCCTTCTGTAATACCACACACACACAGCCCCAGATGTTCAGAATCCCCCCATCGTTACACAGGGGCCTCCCGTAAGTAAACTGATGTTGCACTCACAGTTCAGAGGCAGTTGCTCCTGGCACTCAGTAGTGGCACTTGTGGTGTGTTCCTCAGAAGGCTCCCTGCTATAAGGAGGCTATATGCAAGTCTCCCTTGCTCAGCGAAAACTCTCTCTCCTGCACACTTTTTAACACACAGAAGTCTCCCAACCCTCCCTCACTGCCCCCTCTCCAGCCCTCCCCTCCCAGCCCCCAGCAGACATCTCCCAGCTACTGAGGGTGAGCTCATGGATATGTGCTGTAATTCGGCTGCCCAGGAACTCCGTGCAGGGGCACAATGCTGAATAATTAACCCTCTTTATGAGGTTGAGTGAAACAATGGGTGTCGATGGGTGTCCCATTCTTGCCATTCAGTATTTTGTGCAGGATCTGGGCAGTAATGTATATAACGTCTGTACAACATGAGTCAGTGTACGCTGGTTGGCAATCTGGACCTCACTTATCCACGTGAATGAATGAGATTACTGAGAATGACCATATACATGCCTAGACAGTTACAAGGAACTCCTTCTATGGCACACAGGGTCATTGAAAGCTTTGAGTTCCCCAAATGCTTTGTAGCTGAGAGGGAGGGGACAATACACTTAAAATCACCCTCCTTTCAAAATAAGTGGGAACTATCTTCAAAACACCTAGCACTGGAAAGTGACAGGTATTTATTGCTGAAAAATGCAGCGTTAAGGTGATTTCAATTCACACTGAATGGGACTGTTTTCAAAATCAAAATGGTGTAATTGCTGTATGTGCCATACTGCCATTAACCCCCAAAGGGAGACCATGCCAATCAAACAGCCTTCCTCATACATACCTCTAGGGTTGCCACCTTTTCTGGAAAAAAATATCAGCCTTCCTATATATTTATCTTTTTTCCCTATTAATAACAATGGGATCAACCATCATTTTTACCGGCCAAGCCTGTAAAATACCAGCCAGGTGGCAACCCTACATACCTCCCAACATTTTTGGAAATAGATAGAGGGACAAAAAAATTTGCCAAGCTCTGCGTGGCGAATTTTTTTGACCATGGCCATTTTTGTGGCCACGCCCCCTAATTACCATGTAAATTTTACAAAATTTGGCAGGTTATGAAAGTTTAAACATATTTATGTGGTTTTTGTTAATGAAGGTGACTTGCCCTTTAGGGTAAGGGCACATGCTAAAATTCAGAGAGATTTAGTCACCCGGCGACAAAACAACTCTTCTTCGGGCGATTAATCTTCCCAAAAAGCCTTCCCACCAGCTAGAATCTAAATCACCAGCGGGATGGCACTCAGAGCGATTCTTTTTCCAAAATCGCCCGAAGAAAGTCGATTTGTCGCCGGGCGACTAAATCTCCCCGAATTTTAGGGTGTGCCCTTACCCTTAAGTTATGAGTCCAACTTTTCCCAAGGGACCTCTTTATCTAAATTGTTCCAATTACTTATTTGCTTATCTCAAAATTGTTACAAAATTGTTACAGTTGCACCTGGTGCCTGTTCGGGGCTCTCTGCCAAAAGCAAATTAAGTTAGAAACTTTGTATCTTTTACTGGCTGTTCAGTGAAGAGAGAGTTGGGACTTTTCAGTACAAACACTGCGGGTTGAGCTGTCAAAAGTGGGACTATCCCGCAACAAAGCATTGTGGGTAAAAACCATTGTGAATTAAGAGAATTTTTGCAACTTAGTTGTTAGAGTACCGATATTTTACACACAAATGGAAACTTTTTTTCCAAAAATCTTAATTTATGAATCTAATTCTAATGAATTCTAATTCTTAATTAATGAATCTTATTCCTTCTTAGTTATATTAATTTGTTACAGTGTAATGTGTTTCTTTGTATAAATGTGAGTGTCAGGAAAGCAAAGAGACATCAGGCGCACACTATACTGAGTTGCAGAAACTAGGGTGGAGAGCTTAAGGCCTTGAACACATACCTTTGCGGTACCAGGTGCTGTACTGAAGGACGCACGCCTGTTACAGGGCCAAATTATCCAGTCAGAGCAGATATCAGCAGCACACTGTAGATATGAACAAACGTGTGTTTTATTGCATCAAATCATTTTAAACAGGGCAACGTTTCGGGCCGCCCGGGCCCTTTATCAAGCCTCACTATACTGAGTTGCGTCATGTTAAGGTTAGATGTGGGGGTCCCGTCTTCCACCCTATTCTCGGCCAATGAGATAAAGTGAACATTCCACATCGGGTGCAACTGGTGCGTGACTTTTTCTATTTCTAATATGTTACTGGAAAATGTGTTTTGCTTTTCCCTAGAAACCCAGTGTGTGCGTGCGGGATGGGGATGCCTGGGAGGGGGAGGACTGGAAATTTCAGACACTGTTCTGGCCTGTAACATCTTCATGGGGCGCAGTCATGTTAAAACTGCTTGCTACGAGCTGCCTATTGATTCAGTATTGGGCAGTATTCATAGAATTAACTATTGTGGAACTGGTTTATCTAGGGACTTAACTGGGAAGCCTAGGAGGTATAGGGGGCTCAGAGGGACACTGACTGGTATGTATTTAACATTGCCCGTATGTGGTTTTTGATAGGGGCTACTTGTAATAGAGATCACAGCGGCAGTCACTTCTCACTACGGGTCATTTCCATGATCCATCAGTGAGATCTGACAACACCCACCCGATCCCTGCCCGGAGTTATTGAAGAAGAAAGACCCCTCACTATTTAGTTAGCCGGGTGCCGCCATCTTGGGGGCTTCAGTTATTAGACCAGTGGGCCCTGCCAACTATTTTTAAGCACTGTTTTATCTATGCTCCACTGCACCCCTGACATGTGACCTGATTGTCTGATCTCCTAATGTAGAAATGCCCCCTCTAATGAGAATGAGGACCCCCACCATATTGTTCCCTTCCCTGTGGAACCTCCAGACTTACTTGGGTTCCACGAGAAGCAGACAACAAGCAGCTGTCACTGACCCGTAAGTAAGGGATTTTCCTATCTACATGTCCCAGGCTCTTATAAACACCATATGTTCAGTATGTTTGTGAGTCCTGGGACATAAATCTTCTCCCTTTTAAACAAGGACACATTTTTCTTGGAAATCTGTAAATACAAAAAAAAAATATGTTCAGACAAAGTATTTAACCCTATATAAACCAGTATTAAAATGGACCCGTCACCCAGACATAAAAATCTGTATAATAAAAGTCCTTCTTAAATTAAATATGAAATCCAATTTCTTTTTTTTATTAAAGCATTCATAGCTGTTGTAAACTCATTTAAAAATATCAGCTGTCAATCAAGTATTGCCTACCCCGCCTCTATGCCTAGGCATAGAGGTGGGGCAAGCAATTACTTTCACTTTCCATTCAGCACTTCCTAGATGTCACCGCTCTCCCTACATTCCCCCAGCTCTCTTAACGATTTAATTGTGTAACCAGGGCATGGGGATGGACATTGGGTCCCTGTCCCCTGGTGCACAAACAAGATTCTGAGATGATACAAGGCTTGCCTTAATAACAGTGTCCACAAAATGGCTCCTTCCTGGTTGCTATAATTATGAGTTCCCAGACTGACAAGATTCAAATATTCAATTCAATTTACAACCCTTCAGAGGTTGCTGAACTACAACGTCCAGCCTCAAGCTGTCAATGGGATTTGTAGTTCAGGAACCTCTGAACGGGTGCATGCTGACTATGCATGACACAGGGAGAATTTGTGTTAGGGCTAGTCCACACGGGGAGATAGCCCTGCGTTTGCGGTCGCGGCGACAAAGCGCCGCGCCAGTCGCCGCGACCGGCGCAGGCGACAGTTTTGTATGGGCGCCTATGTAAAAACGCCTGTGCTAACCACACGAGGCGATGCGCTTTTCAACAGTCGCCTGAAAAAGCCTGGCGAGGCATTTTCAGGCGACTGTTGAAAAGCGCATCGCCTCGTGTGGTTAGCACAGGCGTTTTTACATAGGCGCCCATACAAAACTGTCGCCTGCGCCGGTCGCGGCGACTGGCGCGGCGCTTTGTCGCCGCGACCGCAAACGCAAGGCTATCTCCCCGTGTGGAATAGCCCTTAAGGCTTATGTTGTGGGAGGCCTGGCTAACAGAACATCTAATGTATTGCAGATGGCTGCCTTTGCATAGAGTGTCAGTTAGAGCTGGAAGGAAAAGGAATGCGGCCAATGTTCTAGATTGCACCTGGACAGATGGCCCCGTCATGGCAGTGTGGTGAGCAGACGTGATAGGAGTCTATATAACGAGTTAACGCTTTCATGTTGAAAGCAATAGACACATGGCAACACAGGGTGTAAAAAGCATCAGATGATAGCAGGATCCTGGTTTTTATCTCTCTCTCTCTATATATATATTAGGGATGCACCAAATCCTTCTGCCCGGCCAAACCGAATCCGAATCCTAATTTGCATATGCAAATTAGGGGCAGGAGGGAAATCACATGACTTTTTGTAACAAAACAAGGAAGTACAAAATGTTTTCCCCACCCCTAATTTGCATATGCAAATTAGGATTCGGTTCAGTATTCGGCCAAATCTTTTGCGAAGGATTCGGGGGTTCGGCCGAATCCAAAATAGTGGATTTGGTGCATCCCTAATATATAGTGAATAAAGTACCCCCTCTTGTAAAATATAAGGATATTATTAGTTACCGAGGAGTTTCATGACCATATGTTTTTATACAGGTCATGGAACTCCGAGGTAACTTCTAATATCCTCATATTTTACAACTGGGGGTACTTTATTTATTATAATACACAAATTTTAGTGAGTCATGTGACAGAAATGACATCACTACTCACCGTTTATAACTGATGACATCACTACTCACCGTTTATAAGGATATAATTTACAGGATATTCATGGCTTTTGTGTATTATATATATATATATTATATATTATAATATATGTACTTTGAGAAAGGACTTGGAGAGGCCAAAACGTTAGTCCTTAAGTTAATAAACCATATTTGACTTTTATTTAAGACCTGAGAGTGCGGACCTTCTTTGTTGGATAGAAATTCTAAAAATTTTGGACACTGCACCCAGGCACGTTTGCACCAAGTTCCGTGAGTGCTGACTCCTCCACAGAACGCTATATATATATATATATATATATATATTTGTGTGTAATACACAAAAGCCATGGATGTCCTGTAAGGAAAAATAGCTGCACTCACTTTTTGGGAACATCCCTAGGTGCATACTGCAGAAAAGTCATATATCATGTAAAGCAAGGCATTCACAGGACTTTTTTTCACCATATTTTAAAGTCCTGTGAGTGCCTTGCTTTACATCAGGGCTGTCCAACCCAGCCCGCGACCCCCCTTCTTTGGCCCCCCAGATGCTGTGTCTATTTACCATATGTAAACTTTAAAAGGTATCACTGTAGAGATAAACTGCACCCTGCATTGTTTAAACATCAAATTCAGTCTCTAATCCCCTGTATCACACCTGTGATCCCCCTGCATTGTTCACACTTGTGACACCTCTATTGTTTATATAAAGGGGGGATAAAGGCCTGTACTGTTCTACCTGAGACTGACTGAAACTGCCCACATTGTTCACCTGTTCACACCTTATTCAAAATGCTAATGGGGCACCAGCACTGTGTCACTGTATGTAGTACATCTTAGACTGATAGCTTTCCTAGTCTCCTGCTCATGCGCGCATTGACGCATGCATGGGACAGTGGGCGGTCGGCAGAGAAGGGACCGGACTAGGGGTAGGAGTAAGTATGTGCCTGGCGCCCCTCCACCTTTGCGCATTAGGCATGTGCCTACTCTGCCTACCCCTAGTTCCGGCCCTGCTGGCACAAGTACATATATGGAGGCAATAGTGTGTATTTTTGGCTGCTGCTGGCACAAGTACATATATGGAGGCAATAGTGTGGATTTTTTGGCTGATGCTGGCACAGGTACAGATTGGGGGCAATATAAGGGATTGGCTGCTGCTGGCTCAGGTACATGGGGCAATATGGTGGCTGCTGGCACAGGTACACAGATGTTTGAGGGCAATATGATGGATTTGGCTACTGCTGGAACAGATGCAAATTGGAGCAATATGATGGATTCTTTTGGTTGCCGCTGGCATAGGTACAGATTGGGGGTAAAAATATGATGGATGTTTTGGCTTATGCTGGCACAGGTACAGATTGGGGCCTGGGGGCAATCTGAGGGATTGACTGCCATTGGTATAGGTACAAATGGAGGCAATATGATAGGTGCTGGTACAGGGGGCTATATGACTGGTAAGGTGGGAAATGGTAATGCAAGACTGGGTGGGGGGGGCACTGATTGAAGCCTTTGCCTAGGGTACAAAAATACCTTGGCCCTGCCTCCCCGTGTGTGCCATTCTCTGCTTGCCCAGTGCTGTTTGCCCTACCCTACCTGTGGGATGTAAGCCTGTTAGGGGTTTGTTAGCATTTGGAAATTGTTGTTAAGGGCCCCTAAGGTGTTTAATCATGTGTTGGGGGGTTGTTGTATTATCCACAGGGGAGGATGAGGCATATGGATTTAAGGGTATGTTTTTAACATGACTTCAATTTTTCACAAATGAGTTATGAGGGATTTCCCTGCAGTGAGCACCAACCATTTGGTTTTTTGGTGTGCTACCACCGTTAATGTGGATACGATCTTAAAAGTTCTTGTGGTAATATGGGTGTGGTTTACAGTGGGTGTGGTTTAAAATGGGGAGTGGCCAACACTGACTTCCATTATCGGCCCTCCTCCACATAGGCCAGTAAAATGTTGGCCCTCGGTACCACAGAACTTGGACAGCACTGCTTTACATGATATTATCTATCTATCTATCTATCTATCTATCCAAAAAGTACAGCACTGAACAGGTCTTGTGCAGACAAAAGTAATGTAATATATATATATATTTTTTTTTTTGTGAGAGTGTTCCTACTTATAAACTTAAATAATGAATAATAATAATTAATCTCATTAAGGTTGGGGGCCCTAAAAAGATTTTGCTTAATTTCTAGTTACACCACAACATGCAAAGTTCCTCTATATCACTACTTCCCTCTGTGGGGGACCTAGGGCAGTGGATGTGGCATCTGGGCTAATGGCCTAATAGAGTTACAGCTATGGGTGCTCATACACCATGGAACTCAAGCACATTGGGCCTACTACACACACAAGGCCCAGCTCCACCATACAGGGTTGGACAGGGGTACCTGGGTTCCACTGGAGGAGCTGACCTGTTGGGCCCGCCTGCTGCCCACTGCCACCCCAGCCAACCCCCTCCCCCAACCTGTGGCAAGGGGGGGTGAAAGCAGTAGGGTAAATAACGCCCCCCGCACAACCACACTGTGGAGGGGGGGTTGGCAGAGGTTGCCACTGCCGCTGCCAGAGTTTAAACAGAGCTTTCACACATTTCTGTTCCATTCAGAATAAATCAAAGATGGTCGTGTGTTCCACCTGGCTCATGCATGTGATCTTTAAATTTACCTCTGTTTTTCAGTTGGTATGGCAGCTTCTACTTCAGTAAAAATTAAAACAAGGAAAAGAACTCTTAACTCCCAAAATAAACAGGATCTCTAAGGTTATATTCGAGGGCTGACAACCGTCAGAAGGTCAAATGCTCAAAATTATAAAGAAAAAAGTACCCCGTAGGTAACACCTTAGTCAATATCCAGCATAAGTTAAATCTCTTAAATTTTAAATGAATTAATTAAATAAATAAGTTAAAGTGAAAAAAGTGCCCAATCATTTAATTAATTAATTGATCAACTACTTAATTTTTTAGAACAGTTCATAAATAATATAAAGTGCCAATTTATATATCCATTGAGTGGTTTAACCAATTATCACTCTCACATTAAATAACAATTCATGGTTGAACTCAACCAAAAAAAGCTAAAAAGATAAAAATGACAAAGTTCATCAAAGGAGTGCAATTAATTGGGAAAGGTGCTTGAATTAAGTGAAGGATTATTACAAACACATCAGAAAATTATACTAAATTAATCAAGTGCTAGTATTTGTATAAAGAATGCTAGAGATTAAATTAATTAAAAGGATCCAATTAGATTAAAATATGACCACAGTTGGGTGAGAACAATACCAATGCTACGGTCAGCAGAAAAGAGAGAGGATATAATGAAATATAAGAAGGTGGAGTTGTCCCAAAGCTAACTGCCTGTTGTTTTCTAAGTCTGGGACACCACAAAGAGGAAGGCAGGACAGGGTAACCGAGACTGTGGCCTTGGTATATTAACTTGCCCTGATCTTAAAGAGACTAAGTTGACCCTAATAAGCCACAAATCACCGGCCCCTTAGAATGGAAGGATGATGATTTAAGATAAAAAAGACCGTAGCAATGAGGATTAAATCCAAACCCAGTAAAAGCACAAGGAAAAATGTTAAAATACAGGAATTTAGCGACTCGCCAACGCGTGTTTCGCTTAATAGCTTTCTCAAGGCGAAATTGAGAAAGCTATTAAGCGAAATGCGCGTTGGCGAGTCAACTATGAATTGTTATTTAATGTGAGAGTGATAATTGGTTAAACCACTCAATGGATATTATGCACTAATTGGCACTTTATATTATTTATGAACTGTTCTAAAAATTAAGTAGTTGATCAATTAATTAATTAAATGATTGGGCACTTTTTTCACTTTAACTTATTTATTTAATTAATTCATTTAAAATTTAAGAGATTTAACTTATACTGGATATTGACTTAAGGTGGCCATACACGGATAGATCCGCTCGTTTGGCGATGTCGCCAAACGAGCGGATCTCCCTCCGATATGCCCACCTTGAGGTGGGCAATATCGGGCTGATCCGATCGTGGGCCCTAGGGCCCAACGATCGGATCCTAGCGTTCACCAAACGGGCGGTCGGATTGCGGGACCGCATCAACGAACAGATGCAGCCGCGATCCGACTGGATTTTTAATCCCATCCGATCGACATCTGGCCGACTTTCGGCCAGATCTCGATCGGGGAAGCCCGTCGGGGGCCCCCATACACGGGCCAATAAGCTGCCGACACGGTCTGTCGGCAGCTTTTATCGGCCCGTGTATGGCCACCTTAAGGTGTTACCTACGGGTTACTTTTTTCTCTATAATTTTGAGCTTCTACTTCAGTACAACAGCTCACATATATATATATATATAAGGTATAACAAAACTGCAGTTTTATTGACATGCATTTTTTGGCTGCTGAGGTCCAGTCACACAATGGACTCCCCAGCAGGATTATGGCAGTCAAACATCAATTAGCCACTGGTCTTACTGAAAGCATATGCCTGCAAGGCACTAATCCACGCATGTATAACATTACCTGCAGATTATTTATCATTATTTTTCCTTCTAATTGGCTTTTCCCTTTAGAGGCCCGAGCTTTAGGGCTCTTACTGACGAGCGGTTGAAGCTGCGTTCCCCTGCGTTCCGTTTTTCTGCGTTCAGCCGCAGGGGAGCGCAGGAATAGACGCATTTAGCTTTTTTTCAATGGGGCTGTACTCACACAGGCACGTGTAGGCGCCGAACGCAGGTTGAGATGCAACATGCTGCATTTTTCCTGCATTCGGCGCCTACATGCGCCTGTGTGAGTACAGCCCGATTGAAAAAAAGCTAAATGCGTCTATTCCTGCACTCCCCTGCGGCTGAACGCAGAAAAACGGAATGCAGGGCGAAAGCAGCTTCAACCGCTCATCAGTAAGAGCCCTTAGGAGCAAAAATGAAATCAGGATTTCCTGTAGGCTGTTTCTCAACCCCCAGGCTCAGGGAACCTGGTTCAAAAACAGCTAGAGGGCAGCATACAGAATTCAAAATATTGTCTGTCATGGGTCCCCAACCTTTTTTACCCATGAACCACATTGAAATGTAAAAAGAGTTGGAGAGCAACAGAAGCATGAAAAAGTCCCTCGGGTGCCAAATAATGGACGTAATTGGCCATTGGATTGGGACTGGAGGCTCTGTTTGGCACTATACTTCGTTTTTATGCAACTAAAACCTGCTTCCAAGCCAGGAATTCAAAAATAAGCAGCTGCTTTGAGGCCACTGGGAGCAACATCCAAGGGGTTGGAGAGCAACATGTTGCTCACGAGCTGCTGGTGGGGGATCACTGGTCTATGTGCTCAGCTCATTAATCAAGGGCCAGGTCACAGGTGGCCAACGGTATTTGGATGTCTCTGTTCTGAAGTGGAACTGACAATGTAAAGTCCTTATCCAATTAACAACATGGTAGATTTTAAGGACCAATTAACTTGCCTGTATGTTTTTGGAGTGTGGAAGGAAACGGAATACCTACAAGAAACACAGGGACAACATACAAACTCCTTGCAGGTAGTGACTGTATCTATTCAGTGGGGATCTAGAGAGGCAAAGCATACAACACAACAATGTGTTATAACAACTACAGAGGGTAAAAGCCTTTGTCTAGATCAGGACTGTCTAGCAGGAGGCCTGGGGGCTAGATGTAGGTTGTCCTGTGTATATTTGTGGCTCTTGTCTGTCTATGGACATTCTGACCAACAGACCCAAAACATGGAAATAGTCAGACGGTGCAGATATAGATGTTCAGTTGTATTAAGCAGTGTCCAGAGGAGCCGTGCAAAGCAGGGTGTTTGTGCATTGCTGCAATGCTGCTGGGATCAGGGTTCCCATAATAATTCCTGCTGGAGGATTAGATTGGATTATGGAAACTTGGCTCCTGTGTTGCAGCCAGATCCCAAAGACACTGGGCTGAACAGAAGATAAACAGGTTTGTGCATTACTGGGCCCAGCTGCTTCTCCTCATCTCTCCACTGGTCCCCTGAGCTCCTCACTGGAGTGGGTGACAAGGACACATTCCTCCTCTGGAAAGGCTGACTAGTTCCCCTGCCTTGCGCTGCTAACCTCTGCTTGCTCTGTGACTCATTCTGTCTGTCTGTCCGGCCCATTGCACCAAACGTCCAGCCTTCACAGTTCTACATCTGTGTGTAAGCACACCTTGCTGAGACCTCATCACTCACCGGGGCTTTCCTCCCGACACACGTTACCAGCCCACCAACATAGCAGGATGAATGGCGTTCTTTAATCACCTGGAAAAAATATTTATGAAAGTAACTCTTACAGTCACGGTTAGATTGTTACTCACTAAGGACTGTCATGGAGGCTCTTTGATTTAGCCGAAAAGCATTCAGTAATGGCTGGTGCTCAAGGGAAGCAAATGACATGAACGAAACCCCAATAGCTGGGGACACTGGGAGAAGTATGGTAACACGTACCTCCTATCAGCAGATATGTCTCATCTCCTGACCTAATTTTTGGCTTGATTTCAGTAATTTGCTGCTTTTTTTGTTTTTACAGATCTGCAACTTACAGTAAATACTGCTGGGAGGAATAAGGACACATTTAAGGGGATGTTCATCTTCCAAACACTTTTTCAGTTGAGTTGTTAATAGAAAATAGACTTTTTTAAATTACTTTCCATTTTTTATTTTTTCCAAAATCTACATTTAAAGTTTAATGTCCCTGTCTTTGGTGTTTGAGTCTGGCAGCTCAGTAATTCAGGTGCAAACGCTAAACTGTTATAATTTTGCAACATTTAGTTGATACATTTCACAGCCGTATCTGTGGAATATTAGCAACTATTGTATCAATTCTAACAGCTGCCTGTAATGAAACTCAGGGATTCTGCTCAGCAGGGATAAAGATAAGAAATGTATCAACTAAATGTATCAATTTAGAGGGTCGGCGACCCCCCGAGCAGCTTTACAAAGTGAAAAATTTGATTTACATTTTAATATTACAAAAACAGTCAAACATAGAAAATAGAAAGTTATTGGAAAAAAGTGTTTTTCTGGTGAACTGTCTGAAACCAACTGAACTGAAAAAGTGTTGGAAGGTGAACAACCCCTTTGCAACAGAAGATGGAATTGGCTTCCATGATGTTTATCTGCTGTTTATAACTGTTTATAGGATAATGTCTATAGACATGTTTGTGTATTTCGAAATCTTGAGTAGGGTTATGAATATATGAAAACATGGGCACTCTACTCTAGTTCCATCGATAGCCAATACAGTAGATGAGCACTTACCCTTATATTTTGGGCCCCCTTTTCTACAGTTTTGAATTCCTGGCCCAAAAAAAGGACAGCCTTGGATTTTGAAAATGGTTATTTCTGGGGGTGATACATAAGTACTGCAATGCTGGTCTAGTAAATGCACAAAGGCAGGGGCGTAACTATAGAGGAAGCAGACCCTGCGGTTGCAGGGGGCCCCAGGAGTGTAGGGGGCCCAGTGAGACCCTAATTAGCAATTTTAATATATCTTGGTAAAATAGGCCAACTTCTAAATATTTTGGGGCCCTAAATTGAATTTGCTATGGGGCCCAGTAACAACTAGTTATGCCACTGCACAAAGGGACTGATGTTCTGCAGGAAAAGCATAGCCAGTGACATACCTATAAAGTAAGTAGACCCAGGGCCGCCATCAGAAATCGCAGGGCCCCATACGAAAAAAATTCCTGCCCACCACAAGCTCCACCTACAGCTCCGCCCTCCCCACCCCACAGGTCCACCCCCCATCACTCACTATCACTCACTAAAAAAAAAAAAAAACATTGGTAGCTATGGTTCCCACATGTTAATAAAAAAACATTTGTGGTCAGGGCCCCCCATTAAAAACTATTGGTGGCTAGGACCCCACATCGGGAAAAAATTTGGTGGCCAGGGCCCCCCTTAAACGTCCATGTAAAAAAACTTGCCCCTCCAGAAGTTTAAAAAAAATTTGGTGCCCAGGGTCCCACCACACAACAGGGACCACAAAGGGTTACCTTTAGGGGGGCCCTGCCATGTTGCACTTACTTCATTAGTGTGGCCCACCTGCTGTCAGTGAGCTGCCAACTACAGAAGGGAGGAGGGGAGCACAGGTGGCTGCATCTTCTTCCAGTGACAGCATTTTCTTCCCTTATTGGTCACAGAATTTCAAGTCCCTGTAAAGCTGCATGGTGACTGGATGAGCTGGAGGAGAAGTTCAAACCTCAGCTATCCAATACCTGAGCAGCTCAACTGGTACTCAAACTCAGTGACCAATAAGGGGAAGTAATGGACAGAAGATACCTCCCCTTGTGCTCCCACCCTGCCTTCCTGAAGTCAGCAGCTCTCAGAAAGCAGGGGGCCCAGCTAATCCAGTAAGTGCGGCATCCCTGGGCCCCCCTACAACTCTCCCTCCCCCTGATGGATGCCCTGAGTAGACCCCATAGGGTTGTGGAGGTGCCTGGGCTGTGGGGGTGGCTTTCTCCATAGTTATTTTACTCACCAAAAATGTGCACACCTGCTGCCTGCACCGACGCATGAGCGAACTAGGAGGGGCGGTGGCCAGATAGGTTCCAGTGCAAGCCAGCCCCCTAAGGATTTTTGGCATGGGGGTCTGGTGCCATTTTGCTATGTGGCTGCACAAAGCAACTATTAACAATGGGTACTGGGCAGGACAAGGGGAAGCTGGGATGTACTATAGAGGTCAATGGGATGCTATAATATTCTGTATGCGACATTGGAACTTGTGATATATATTGCAGGGGGCACTAGGGAATGGGAATGTACTGCACAAGGGACTATAAGAAATACCATTCACTTATAGATCTGAAACAGGTTATACTGTATATGAAAGCCTGCCATACATGGGTCTGCCCTGCAGACCTACTCAGCAACTTATTGGCTGGTATATGGGGCCCTCAGCTCAGCCTGCCAGAATATCATCCAAATATCTGTTGGGCTTGCTTGAAAATCCTTAAAAGGGAACTATCATGAAAATGAGTATCAGAAACTTTCTTAATACAATCAATTAAAAATTTGGTACCGTTTCTGAAATAATCAAGTTTATCTTCACTATTCCTCTCTCAGCATCTATTCCAGTGGCGGAACTACCGGGGGAGCAGGGGGTGCGAGCGGGCCAGGGCCCGCACCCCCTTAGGGCCCCCCCCGGCAGCCCCTGCTCCACAGAAAATGCGGCCGTACGGAGGGGACGGGGCCCGGCTGCGCATCACGCACCTGGGCCCGCCGCCCTCTAGTTAGCTACTGATCTATTCATTGACAGTGAGATCCAATATATCTTATAGGGGGGCTTCTTTTACTAGCAGATGAATTAGAGCTCGCTCTATTAAAATCACCAGAAATCCTGTCTCTCTACATGCAAATTTTGTGCAAAAGGCAGTTATTTTGTTAGATTTTGTTTGTACTGGAATCAGTTATTGGAGTGAGCTCTAATACATCTGCTAGGAAAGGAAGCCTCCTCTATAAGATATATTTGATCTAATTGTCAATAAATATCTGACACCCAACTACTGCATGAAGACAGAATAAAGAGAAATAGATGTTGAGAGAGGAATAGTGAAGATAAACTTGATTATTTCAGAAATTATGCAGAATATTTAATTGATTATATTTAGTAAGTTTCTTATTTCACTATGATGATGCTTATATTAAATTTTTATTTTGCAGATAGTTCCCCTTTAATGTGTCCACAGTATTTAATCCCTGGCCCACCCAGTTGGGCAACGGTCTGCTAATTTGGTAAGACAAACATGTTCCAGCTTTGGGTTCAGTCTCAGAAACAGGATCACAGTTAATAGTTACAGTTCGTTATTTTTTTTTTAAAAGGTCCCAGCACCCTTTAACATAGTGTAAAGCCTGACCAGGGCCCCTAGGCCCACTGCCGATCGTTGCCCCTGTCCCCTCCCCTTTATTTGTGCAAATTTTCATCATCTGGACTGGAGCATTGGGGATTGGTGCATGGGAATTTAAAAAATGATTGTATCTCCAGCGCATCCCCAGTGTTTTTGAACCAAAGTGGGTGAGGTTGGGCAGCATGCCGCCCCCCTAAAATCATGCCGCCCTAGGTCTGGGCCTGAGCCTGACGCGTTTACTACCTATAAGGGACACTTTGTCATAGGCTATGTGATGAGGTGAGTCTACCTTTTTTTGTTCAGAAAACCTAGTTCATCCTTACAAACTTCACAGTTCTATCTACTTGATATCCTAGAGATCCCGACATAGATTGGGCTAATAGGAAACAGCATCATTAGTGACTAACAGGCCTGTAATATAAATGAACGGGAGTTAGGGACAGGAGGCTGGCAGCAGACAGACAGGGAAGGGAGAGGAAAAAAGGAGGTGGAAAATAAGGGTGGGTCCCAGAAGGAGCAGTAGATGGGAATGAAAAAATAAACCCTTCACGTTTCGTGGATTTCCGGAACTCTCATTTGCTGTGGTTATTTCAGGATTGTAACCATTGCAATTTCAGTATGTTGCACCTGATTTTAATTTCGATGGGGTTGAGGGAGTTATGGTCTCACCTTTGCATCCCAGCCTGGTATTCATTAGAATTGCACAAAGGGCTTTAGTTAAAAAATAAGGGAAAAATGTGAAAGTCAAGACAGAGACGGGAGCCACGTCCAACAGAGAATGTTGGGAAACGATACAATCAGGAAATAGTAGGGCGCTTACACGCAGACGTTCCACTGCACTGGAATGCAAGAGGTGGAAGTGTAAACCTGCAAACTTTCTGAGCAAGTTTGCAATTTACATGAATAATTTTCTGTCTAGTTTTCAAGATATTAGTAGCTTTGGCATTTTTAATAAGATTTTAAAACAACAGTGCCACCTGCTGCTCATTTCTGTCCATCCGGACCTGGTTCATTCTGTTAGTGAGTGCAAACGAAATTGCTCTCTTCACCAATAGCAAGTGGCAATGGTGTCTTTAAATCATAATGTTAACAGTTTAAAAACTGCTAATATCTTGAAAACTATAATAAAAAGTAAACTAGTGTAGGAAATTACGGCAAAACCATTGCACTTATATCTCTGTAATTGATCAGGCACAGAGCATGTGTCTGTGTGCTGTAAACTGTTACCTAGCAACCAGCTGTTCAGTAATCTCAGTGCAGCAGGAAGTGACACAGCAGCTAGTGAGTGGCTGGCAGGAACAGGAAGTCGCAGATGCTGGCAAAAGAGAAAAGCCTGGCAGAGAGAACCAGATGGTGGACAGAGAGAGAGAGACAAGCGAACTGCTGTTGGACCCAGAGAGCTGAGAGGCTTCACCAAAAGCAGACATTTGGATCAGGCTGGCACAGGGAAGCCACATACTGTGCCTGGAGTGACAGAGAGTGTGAAAGGAATTCAGCCTGGAGGGGCTGGTAGTCACTGTATGCCTGAATGTGCTGGACTTGCCCGAAGAGTATCCTGTTTAAAGGGACAGTACCCCAGTGTCGGACTGGCCGACATGGATACCAGGAAAACTCCCGGTGGGCCCAGGTGTCAGTGGGCCCTCATGCTGCTAAACATTTTGCCTATTTCATGGCCATTCCCTATTTCTATGAGAACAAAGCTAAATAAATGGAATAATATATTGTAGTATGTAAAGAAAATAGACTAGGACAATAGAGGTTGGGTGAGGAGAGGAAGAATATTATTACTGAGAGTGGGCCCCTGGTCTAAGGTTTTTGGGTGGGCCCCTGGTGTCCCAGTCCGACACTGCAGTACCCTAAAGAAGCGCTTGAAGATAGAGACTGTTTTGAGGCAGGACAATAAAGGACTTTGCCTTCTTTAGTTAGCTAGATAGTTAGCACAAGCAAATTAGCCAGTGAGGCCCTACTCCCAACTGGTTAGGAGTGCTATTTGTACTAGTTGGCCATTTCATTTTAGATAAACATTTATTCAGTTAACAAATACTGTGTGTTTTATTACTGTATTCCTAGTGGGGTCATCCGTAGGTTCATTCCCGGATCCCACTAGGTGGAGGCACTGCGCTAGTAAGTACTAGGTACCCAGTCTCTCCCAATACAATACTGGGGCAACAAAAACCATGAATTTTGCCAAAGCTAATTTTAGTGCCTTGAGGGCTGCCCTACAGAGCATTGATTGGGGCATTAGGTTTTCAGCTAAAAACACAGAACAGAAATGGTTGTCCTTTAAAATGATATTAAATCATTACTGTTCTCAATTTATTCCCTTAAGGACTAAACGTAGAAGCTCTAAGAATCATCCTGTGTGGCTTAATACAGAGGTAAAGATGTTAATGGGAAAGAAGAGAAAGGCATTTAAAAACTACAAATCTGTAGGGACAGAAGCTGCATTTAATGAATATAAACACTGTAATAAATGTTGTAAATCAGCAATCCGGAAGGCTAAGAAAAGTAATGAAGAGTTAATTGCGGTGGAGGTGAAAACTAACCCTAAAAAGTTTTTTAAATATATTAATAGTAAAAAGATGCAGGTTGAGAGTGTTGCTCCATTAAATAATGGTACCAGTATGGTTGTAACAGATACAGATAAGGCAAATGTGTTAAATCAGTTCTTTTCTTCAGTGTATACAATAGAGGAGTCTGGGTTCACAGGCTCACTTAATAACTGCACGAATGATCCAGCTCAATCTAGTCAGTGGCTGACTCAGGATATGATTCAAAAAGCTTTAATACAAATTAATGTAAACAAGGCTCCAGGGCCTGATGGCATACACCCCCGGGTTCTAAGAGAGCTTAGTTCAGTTTTAGACCAGCCCTTATTTCTGATTTTCTCAGATTCACTGTCATCTGGTATGGTGCCTATGGATTGGAGAAAAGCTGATGTTATTCCAATATTTAAAAAGGGATTACGATCTCAGCCTGGCAATTATAGGCCAGTAAGCTTGACATCTGTGGTGGGCAAATTATTTGAAGGCTTGTTAAGGGATCACATTCAAAATTTTGTCCTAATGAATGGCATTATGAGCAACAATCAGCATGGCTTTATGAAGGATAGGTCATGTCAGACGAATTTGATTGCATTTTATGATGTGGTAAGTAAAGATTCTGGATAGTGGGGGGGGCAGTAGATGTGATCTATTTGGATTTTGCCAAAGCGTTTGATACTGTGCCCCACAAACGACTGCTTTCTAAACTAAGGTCTGTTGGGCTTAATGAAGTCGTTTGCACATGGATAGGAAACTGGCTACAGGATCGGGTACAGAGGGTGGTTGTTAATGGGACATTCTCTACTTGGAGTAAGGTTCTTAGTGGGGTCCCCAGGGCTCAGTATTGGGTCCACTTTTATTTAACTTGTTCATTAATGACTTAGGGGAGGGTGTTGTAAGTAATGTATCAGTGTTTGCAGATGACACAAAATTATCCAGCCCAATTAATTCCATCCAGGATGTGGCATCCTTGCAACAGGATCTTGACAAACTGGCAATCTGGGCAGCTAAGTGGCAAATGAGATTCAATGTTGATAAATGTAAAGTCATGCACCTGGGATGTAAAAATATCCAAGCCACTTATACCCTTAATGGGACTGCACTAGGCAAATCCATTATGGAAAAGGACCTTGGAGTCCTTGTAGATGATAAACTTGGCTGTAGCAAGCAATGCCAGTCAGCAGCATCAAGGGCAAATAAGGTCTTGAGCTGTATTAAAAGGGGCATAGAGTCACGGGAGGAGGGGGTCATTCTTCCACTGTATAGAGCACTTGCAAGGCCCCATCTAGAATATGCCGTACAGTTTTGGTCTCCATCACTCAAACAGGACATTATTGTATTAGAGAGGGTACAGAGAAGGGCAACTAAGCTGGTAAAAGGTATTGAAAATCTTAGCTATGAGGAAAGACTGGCCAAATTGGGGATGTTCACGCTGGAGAAGAGGCGCTTAAGGGGAGATATGATGACTATGTATAAATATATAAGGGGATCATATAACAATCTCTCTAATGCTTTATTTACCAGTAGGTCTTTCCAGCTGACACGAGGTCACCCATTCCGATTAGAAGAAAAGAGGTTCCGCCTAAATATTCGGAAGGGATTTTTTACAGTGAGAGCTGTGAAGATGTGGAATTCTCTCCCTGAATCAGTTGTACAGGCTGATACATTAGATAGCTTTAAGAAGGGGTTGGATGGCTTTTTAGCAAGTAAGGGAATACAGGGTTATGGGAAATAGCTCATAGTCCAAGTTGATCCAGGGACTAGTCCGATTGCCATTTTGGAGTCAGGAAGGAATTTTTCCCCCTCTAAGGCAAATTGGAGAGGCTTCAGATGGGTTTTTTTGCCTTCCTCTGGATCAACTGGCAGATAGGTAGTTAATAAACAAAAAAAAAAAAAAAAAAAAGGTTGAACTCGATGGACATGTCTTTTTTCAACCTTACTTACTATGTAACTGTGGAGTGACTCAGGTTTGTCCTGTGCCATCAGGTAAGCACTACACGTGGAGTGTAAAAGGGTTACACTATTAATGTAAATTTCAGTAGTGCTCAAAAGAGCACTCTGAGCAATTTTACACTGATGTATAATTTTATTATATATTATAATTCCTTCTCCTTTAAGTAACTGCATGTATTCAGCCTGTATTATTTCAATAGGAAAGTCTCTACAGCATGGTAAGGACATCGGCTAAGCATGGCTCCCTCCCTAGCACAGGAGCAGATCCCTAACCAATTCTATGGACGGGGGCCAGAGGTGGGGCCCAAACACAGTTTTCCCAGCACACTCTCAGCATGGTACCCCCAAATGTACAAAGCCTTTCCTTCTCCTTTAAAGTAGAGGCCATTGATATAAGTGGTAGCATTATATTTGCTATGTGACCTCTTGTGCCCAGGTTACATCCCTGAGTTATGGGGGTAGGGGTAGTGTTGCTACAGAGTTTTGTCACAAATTAAACCCCACATTAGTATGTTAATAACACCTACTGATCAGGCACAAGTCCCATCGTTCCTTGTAAACCAACGCACACTTCATCTAGGAATTACTGCAGATAAAGGCAGTCCTCTGGAAACAAGAAAAAACAATTCCTGTGGGCAATAAATAATAAGTTTATTATAAAGTATAGTAGAATGGTTCTTGCAGGACTGGGGCCTTGGCAGGCACCCAATGGCAGGTGGTACGGACAGAGCTAGACCTCAGATGCAACTGGTTTTTATATAAGCCCCAAATGGGTGAGCTTCAGTTCTTTTAGTCTTAAATCTGGGGCCAGAGTAAATTACCCTGAATAGTCAAGCATGTATGACAGTTTATGTATGGCTCCAATGTCCTCTATGATGCATGTTGCTTTAATAGCCAACTCTATTACTTAGAAATGGTATCCACATACTTTTGTAATATATATTAGTGATGTGCGGGACTTGGAAAAAAACTTGACCCTAATCCTCCCTATTTCATATATACCCAGAACCCACTGGTGACATGACCAAGTGGGAGGGGCCACACCACAGACACCACCAAGAGGAAGGGAGCCACAGGAGAAAAAAGCAGAAAGACCAAGAACATGGGCTGAGGCACATAAGAACAGGCATTGGAGCAGCCACCCACCCAAATCTGTATATTTATAGCTATGTGTATATATATATATATATATAAACCTTTTTTGGCACCATTTGTCTGTTTTTTTGCCAAATGGTGCCAAAAAAGGAAAAAAGGTTTAGAAGGGAGAAGCAGCAGGAATCAGCGCCCGCGCGTTGGTGTGGCACATACCAAAAACAGACTTTTCTTCTGATTTTAAGGGGTTGATGACCTGCATACAAACATGCATTGCAACTTGTAAAGGTACTGGACATGGGGACAATCAGGAATGGGGGGGAGAGCTGGCTGTTTTGATTAATTGTAATACTGGCAGTGCATCTGATCTGATGGTAAATTTAAAGATTTACTACACACAGACCAGACAGTGCAGTGTTATTGTGGGTTGGTGATGTGTTCTTGTGCTGTCACTGGGGGGATGGAGGGCTGTGGTGCCGGAGGTGTTTGGTGGGATTACATGTGCTGTGACTGGGGGGGCGGGAGACTGCTGCATCATGGGTGCTGTGATTATTTATCTATAGGTTTGGCCTAATGTGCTTCCTGTAACCATTTTGACTCATATATTTTAAAATAAAATACTTTAAAATGCAAAAAAAGTTAGATTTGTTCAGCTATAAATAAATGTTGTTAATAATTTGCTGTGCCTTAGCTATATATCATCAGGTAATCATTGTGATGCTGGCTTCATGTGTTCTGGGCCTCAGACCTCTTGTTGGTCATAGTATACAATTTACTTTCTATAGTATCTACTATGATGGTGCCTTGAGGCTGCCATGGCCTATGTGTTATATTGTGACAAATTAACTATTTGTATGATGTAGACAGTGATATTCTGAGACAATAGTCAGTTGGTCTTCCTTTTTTTTAATTTAGGTTTTTGTTCAGCATCTCTCCATTTTGTAATTTAAGCAGCTATCTGGTTGCTAGGGGCCAATTTAACCTAACAACCTGGTATTGTTTTGAGTGAGAGAT
This sequence comes from Xenopus laevis, assembly GCF_017654675.1. Classification (NCBI taxonomy): domain Eukaryota; kingdom Metazoa; phylum Chordata; class Amphibia; order Anura; family Pipidae; genus Xenopus; species Xenopus laevis. The sequence goes on along the minus strand of NC_054376.1, from coordinate 25,740,191 downwards.
TGGGAGATGAAGTAGGAGTAAAAATAAAATTGTATCCTCACAGAATTCTACTGCCTTCTTTATTAAAACCTTCCCTTCTTTATTTGATTTTCTTTATTAAAAACTGAAAAGGTAAATTGGTAAGGTGGGAAACAGTGATATATGAATACTGTGAGGGGGAGGCACAGACTGAAGCACTTGCCTTGGCCCGGCTCTGCCATCCCCCATTGAGAGGACAATAAAATGGCAAGAATAGAGGTGATGTACTAGGAAAGTTATTTTACTGCACAAAAATCCCTGTTCTTTCTTCTTAAGGAACATATGTCACGCCAAAGAACAAGTAGGCAAAGGAAAAATTCTATGAATTGTTCTTTCACTCAACAACTAATTGTGTAATGTATTTGGCCAGTCTCTACAGTCTCTTAAATCCTGTGCATTGTGGTAAATTCATTACAGATTTGCAGCCAGGAATCCAAAGACTGGCATCCTGTTCTAATAAAAGTCTCATTTTTTAGCGGCTGCAAGAATGTCTCTTCTCTGCGGGATGTAATGCCGGAGCAGAACAACACACTGGGCATCCAATGATTGCTTTTTATTGTATTTCTTATATAAAGGAAAAGCTATATACAATTTCAGTGCAAAAGAGAAGTGTAGCAAGGAAAGAGATGAAATCATGGACACAAACCCCATAAATGGGTTTGAAGCTTGTAGGGAAATGGAAGGTCAGCAGTCTAGGTGGGGGGAAATGTTGACATTGGACTCTAAACCATATGATCAATTATTTCCTTACTTTGTGTCACTGTTCCTCAAGTAACACAACATGAATTCACAGAATAAAGCTGCTTGTACATGGAAAGATCCATTAGTTTAAGATCCATTAGTTTGGCTAGGTCACCAAAAGAAGTAGATCTTTGACCACCTTGGTCACCATAGAGGTGAGCCATATCAGGCTGATCTAATTGTTCAGCTATTCAGATTCATGATTGGATGACATGGACTTCCATGATTGATATGCTCCTTGGCCAATGGCACTTTCCACACATTCACGTCTGATGAAGTCAATGTAAGATTATGACACCGGAAGGCCCATTTATTTAAGTCCAAATTTATGTCATTATTTTATTAAAACTACTCCGACCAAATCCGCACAGGTTTCCCCCCTTATTTATAAATACATTTTCTTGAAAAATTCCAGTTTGGGAAAAAAATCATCCGGAAATTCAAATCGTACTAATTTTTCGGATTTTCTGTCCAAAAAAATCAGTTTTTTTCAGATTCTTGCAGGAAAAGGATGAAGTCTTTGGATCAGGATATCTTCGGGACTTCTCCCGTTGACTTATATACAACCTCAGCAGGTTTGAGATACTATAGCCATCCTATATAATTCAAGTTTTTTTTCTCACTAAAAATTCGGATTTTATAGTAAAAAAACGATTTTTTTTTCTAGTTTTTGGTATTCGGACTTATAATAAAAACCCCTCTAATGTAAGAAGAGGACCTGTAGTAAGCAAGAAATGTCTGTATCTGTATGGGGACCTTTCCACCAAGTCCTTACTGGAGGCTTGATCGTGTGATATGGATATGAATACAACGATCATTGATTTAAACTTCTATTTGTGCAAAAAACACTGCAATGTTTCGTGCTATACTTTTATTTGTGCAAAAACCACGGCAACGTTTCGGGCTATACTTTTATTTGGCTTCACAAGGGGGGGACCGCTCCAAGTTCACTCTCCCTATTCGCTGCTCCAATCGGGTGCTCAGTCCGCAGCGTCCCCACTGCTAGAATTCACTTAGACATCAAGAAAGAAGGACGGCACTCCGGTACATGGAATATGCTTTTATTCCAGGTTCATACAAGGATCCAACGCCCTACGCGTTTCGGGAATCACTCCCTTAATCATAGGCAATGATGCCTATGATTAAGGGAGTAATTCCCGAAACGCGTAGGGCGTTGGATCCTTGTATGAACCTGGAATAAAAGCATATTCCATGTACCGGAGTGCCGTCCTTCTTTCTTGATGTCTAAGTGTATACTTTTATTTGTGCAAATTTTCGCAACGTTTCGGGTTATACCAGCAGGCTTGATAAAGGGCCGGTATAGCCCGAAACGTTGCAGTGTTTTTTGCACAAATAAAAGTTTAAATCAATGATCGGAGTGCTGCTGCTAATTTCTTGGGGATTTAACCTCTGCAGAGAGGATTACATTATGCACCCGACGCTCCAAACAGCGGATCCGTGTGAGTGTGGCACTTTATTCTGACTTTTACTGAATGGATATGAATACAAGACACATGAGGGAATCAAACTCAGGACCCCAGAATAGCAATGTTACATCTACTGCTGCCCATATGCCCTGAAGAAAAGGTACCCAGCATCAGGGCTCAGCATCTGAATATACAATATGAAAGCTATAGGAGAGAATAAGCAGACAATATTGGGGGTACAATTGTCAGTAGTAGAACTATTCAACTTGTAAGAAATCAGAACCAGTGTAGCAGGTGTAGCCAGACAGATGAACAACTGGAACGGAGCACAGAGAAGCAGCCAAGGTGGGGTGAGAATTCAGCCAGGAAACTTGGAAGTGAGAACAGAGAAAGACAGAGACACAGGGAGGGGTGAGAATGTAGCCAGGAGGAGATTAAGAAGAAGTACAGACGGGAGAGCGACAGGTCAATCAGCAGATCGGAACAAAGACATGGCTGCATATTTTGGCATTCTGCTCACATCCTAACCTCTCAGTCCGACTCACAACTGCCCTCAGTTCATGGACAGACTCCCAGCAATGTTCCAGAAGACAGACTGAAGGAGACACGCCGCACTGCGAGATTGAAGAAGACATACGCCATATGATAAATAAATTATTTAATAAATAAAAATGACCATGTGAAAGAGACACAGCAACATCATGAAAAACAAATTTATTGAAGTATCCCCCTAAACCTACACTGGATTCTTTCAATATATTCGGGGACCCTTTGTGCTCTCATAAGGTTCCCCCCCTGCACATGCCAGGGCAGGATATTAGACTTGGCACATGACAAAACCAGACTCTTAGCTTTCATTTAAAAAAAAAAAAACAAAACAAGTATTTTTTTTCCCCAATTAATATTTTGTCGGACATGAAACATAGAAATGTATTACAGGTATGGGATCTGTTATCTAAAAAGCTCAGGACCTGAGGTTTTCTGGATAAGGGATCTTTCTGTAATTTGGATCTTCATATCTTAAGTCTGCTAGAAAATCATGTAAACATTGAATAAACCAATACGCTGGTTTTGCTTCCAATAAGGATTTATTATATCTTAGTTTGGATCAAGTACAAGCTGCTTTTTTATTATTACAAAAGGAAATAATTTTTTAAAAATCTGGATTATTTGGATAAAATGGAGTCTATGGGAGACGACGTAAAGTTTGTATAATTCTGAGCTTTCCGGATAACAGGTTTTCAGATCCTACACCTGTACTTACTCCTTGTTTATGGGGCTCTCTTTATTCTGTCTTGGACTGGCAAATGACTTTCCGGTTTCAATGGGTTTTTTTTGCACCTGTGTCAGTGCATGAGATTTTCAGAACTATATTAGGGGTCATATTTATCAAAGATCGAGTTATAGTGTTTTCTTTACTTCAAATGAACTCGAATGACCTTGAATAGTATCTTATTTAAGAAAAAACTGGATAGTCTAAAACAAATGTTACCGACTTGAAAACTCAAATGGAATTTGAATAAACTCAAATCGAGTTTCTTCCCCCGGAAAAAAAACAAAAAAACTTGAATGTCAGGAAGGCTATAAACATCTTCAAATGGGTCACTGGACCTCTGCCATTGACTTCTACATGAACTCGGCAGGTTTTAGGTGGTGACCTATGAATTGTTCCCAGGGTCCAAGTATGATAAATAGGGATGGGTTAATTTTTTGCCGAGTTTTGCAGCACAAAATGCGACTATAGACTCCAATGGGAGAAAAAAAAAATGTTGCACGTCAAAAAAAAATTAGCCGCCCTTAGACTTTAATTCTTTTTGCCGAATTTTCACTGACGGCAAATTTTTGGTGCAGCGAAACTGGTCAAATTCGCCCATCCCCAACGATAAATCTCAAATTCGAATTGAGGTTTGGATTATTCCCAACTCAAAATTGTGAGTTTAACCAAAAATCCAACTCGAAAATTGGAATTCGAATTTACAATTCGAACCTTAATAAATCTGCCCCTAAATGTAATGGTAAAAGCCGCGTACCACGACAACTTGTTCAGCATATACCGTAGCCCTTTTATCTTCAGCTCTTTCATTCGATCATTTCTCTAATTTCCCATCGCATAGTCCATTCATCCGTTTTGCTCCTCCCAAGCCTCATGCAAACTTGCCACCAAGAAGTCATGGCTTTTGCCCATGAACCTTATGTCCTGTGTAAGAATTTGTCTGTAAATAATAAAACCGGATGCATGGCAATACATTTTAAAGAAAGGTGCTCTCTTGCGTCTTTAAAATTACAATACCCACAATTCATTTCTATAAATAATTACAGGTGATGGCCAGAAGCAGAAGGCCGCACTTAAGAATTCAGTAAGAGGCAGTTTGAAGGGTAAATTCCTTATTTAACTACGGTTTAAAGTGCAATTGACAATGAGTTAAGACAAGTGGCATGATTTGTGTGTGCAGTTCCTCACCGTCACAAAACATAGTCGCACACATCCTGCCCAAAAACAAAGCTAATGCCTTATATAAACAGAGAAAAAGATGGCGCCTAACATACAAACAGCAGCAGCTATTAATCCATTATCATTTCAGTTCACCTCAACTCGGGACCTTGTTTCCCAGCTGCTGCTGCATCATACAACATTCACACACCCAATCCCTTTTACATAGTAAAAATACTATACCGTGCAAGTCCTTTTACGGACGGAAGGTTGGACTTCATACAAAGGTGGCTCACCAAATTCTATTGTCAGATATACAAAAAAAAAAAACACGTGCAACTGTCACCTACCGTTTAAGAATAAACCCGTAAGGCAGAATAAGTAGAGGGCAGTAACACACAGATGCCTCAAATAAACAATTTTGCACTGTGCAACGGCTGGAGAATAGAAATGGCATACGTAGGTAACACAAGCATATTCACCATTAACACTGACCCATTTAGAACAAAATGGACACTGCAGACTAGAGTTCTGCATTGGGTCGAGTACTGGCAAAGTGGTCGAGTTTTGGGCAAAAAAGTCCTTGTTTCCTTGACCATGCCTGCAGTCTGCGGGTAACCAAGGCCTCCCCAAAAAGTTCTAAAAGAACCTGAATGACAAACTTTATGAATATCTTTCTGTGTGGGAGGGGAGGATGTAGTAACCATGTAGAGGGTGGCAAGTGTTCTTCCATCCGCATCATTGATATGCCCTGATTGAAGTAAGGGTTCCATCATGCTCAGTTATTCCTGTTGGGTAAAGGTGACCTTGAATCTAAAAACATGGCTTTGTTAAATGCATCTGTGGCAGCCACACTAACAATCATAATCCGGCTGTCTTGAGGATCACAGGGAGCTGCTGCACAGTCCTTACTATCTTCTTGCAAATCCAGTGAGACGTGTGCAGGTATGCCGGTGGCTCATAAACCATTTGTAAGCCCAGGGGACTGAAGTCCTTGCTCTATCCACAGAGCAGAAGAGGAGGTGTTGCGCTGCATACGGCGATGAATGCGGCGGAGTCTCAACAAATAAAGCACAATAGACAGCAGGACGACCAGGAAGCACACCAGAAACAGATAGTGATTGTACACAAACGATGCTCCCCGCCAATGGGGATGGTTGCCTCGGAAATTTTCTTGCTGGATATCTCTGTGGGCAGGACAGGAATCAAAAGCCATCAAGCCATTCATAACACAGCTACAGAATTATTATTGGCAACTCTAACTAGAGAGTCTCATACAGTATTGGGTCAATGGGCATATGACCTGGCATGTTCCTATGGCAAATACTACACTGGGCTGTTTCTTATCTTGCATATAAGTGTCAGACTGGCATACAGTATATCTCTATGGCACTACCAGGAGCCACAGAGTCGGCCAGTGAGCACACATGAAGGAGATTTGATACTGATGCAATTCAGTGCCAAAATCTGCTCCGTGTGTCTGCCCCTGGGCCAATACAATGGCTCCAGGTGCAGACTCAGAACACAGGAGAGAAGAGTAACAGTAAAAGCCCATTATGACATAAGCAAAAACAGCCAGATAATGAAGAATAAATATAATATTCCTGGGTTAGAATTCTGACTTTGATATAGAACGCTGGAATTTAAACTAGCATTTTAAATTAGACATATATACACATATTCAACACAATTTAAAAAACCCAAACCCAATTTAAAAAAAAGCCAAGTCTGCCTTGTGTATAAAGATGATTTGGACCAGTCTATAAACTGTACCTTTCCAAGTACCAAAACACACAGAAAAACAATGAATACTTGTGCAGAAATGATCTTTTAAAGGGGACCCCTCACCCAAAAACATTATTCAAAATCCTATTTTATCACATTAGTCAAGCGAAATGAACTTTAATTACACTATATAAATTATCTGAATCTTGTTTCCTTCCGTCTGGGAACTCATAATTATAGCAAGCAGGCAGGAGCCATTTTGTGGACACTGTTATTAAGGCAAGCCTTGCATCATCTCAGAATCTTGTTTGTGCACCAGAATGGGGGACCCAATGTCCATCCCCATGCACTGGCTACACAATTAAATGGTTAAGAGAGCTGGGGGAATGTGGGGAGAGCAGTGACATTTAGGAAGTGCTGAATAGGGATGTAGCGAACTGTTCTGCGGCGAACTTGTTCGCGCGAACATCGGCTGTTCGCGTCTGCCGCAAGTTCGCGCGACGTTCGCCAATAGGCGTTCGCGTCAAAATCGTTCGACCATTCGACCATTCGATCGCTAAAATCGAACGATTTTCGTTCGATTCGAACGAAAATCGTTCGATCGAACGATTAAAAATCCTACGATCGTTCGAATCGAACGATTTTCGGATGTTCGAAGTTCGCGAACAGTTCGCGAACTGTTCGCATTTTTTGCCGGTGTTCGCGAACGGCGTTCGCGAACACATACTCGGCGGTTCGCTACATCCCTAGTGCTGAATGGAAAGTGAAAGTAATTATCTGCCTCGTCTCTATGCCTAAAGCTGGCCATAGATGCAAAGATCCGATCGTACGAATCATCATACGATCGGACTTTCCCATCTCCCGACCCGCCACTAACCATTCAGATCAAAGTCTTACCAGTCAGATTAGTTAAAGAACAGATCAGCAATGTTCTGCCCCTGACAGCAATCGTACAATATCTATGTCCAACCAAAGCTAGTGACAGTCTCCCACTGAAAATCGTACGATCGGCAATACACGTAGAGATATTATAGGCAGCCGACAGAAATTTTCTAACCTGTCCGATCGACCAAACGACCGATCTCCGCTGGACGAAAAATGTCGGGACTCTCCACACACGGTTCGAAAATCGTACGAATCCTCTTTAGGCATAGAGGAGGGGCAGACAATATTTGATGACAGCTGAGATTTTTAAATGAGCTTACAACAGCTATAAATGCTTTAATAAAAAATAGAAATTGGATTTCTTTAATTTGAAAAGGACTTTTATTATACAGATTTTTGTGTCTGGGTGACAGGTCCACTTTAAAGGAATTCTGTCATAATTTTTATGATGTAGTTTTTATTTCTAAATGACACTATTTACACTACATATAATTCCCTCTACCATATAAAATTTCATTCCTGAACCAGCAAGTGTATTTATTTATTGTAATATTGGTGTGTAGGTGCATCTCAGGTCATTTTGCCTGGTCATGTGTTTTCAGAAAGAGCCACCACTTTAGGATGGAACAGCTTTCTGGCAGGCTGCTGTTTTTCCTTCTCAATGTAACTGAATGTGTCACAGTGGGACCTGGATTTTACTATTGAGTGCTGTTCTTAGATCTACCAAGGAGCTGTTATTTTATGTTAGGGAGCTGTTATCTGGTTACCTTCCCATTGTTCTGTTGATGGGCTGCTGGGAGGGTGGTGATATCTTGCAGTACAGCAGTAACGAGTGACTGAAGTTTATCTGAGCACAAGTCACATGACTGGGGGCAGCTGGGAAACTGACATTATGTCTAGCCCCATATCAGATTTCAAAATTAAATATAAAAAAAATCTGTTTGCTCTTTTGAGAAACGGATTTTAGTGCAGAATTCTGTTGGAGCAGCACTATTAACTGATGCGTTTTGAAAAAACATTTTTTCCCATGACAGTATCCCTTTAAAGAAGGGTTGCACCGAATCCAGGATTCAGCCTTTTTCAGCCGGATGCAGATTCGGCCTGGCCGAACCAAATTTGCATATGCAAATTAGGGGCGGCGAGGGAAAATGTGTGACTTTTTGTCACAAAACAAGGTAAAAAATGTTTCCCCCTTCTCACTCCTAATTTGCATAAATAGCATTCGGATTCGGTACTCATCGAATCTTTCACGAAGGATCGCCAGAATCCAAAATAGTGGATTGGGTGCATCCCTACTTTAAAGAACTAAGTGATTTAATCCTCACTTTTGCGCTGCTACAGGTAAGAGATAAACTCTGCCTTTGTTGTTCTTATTCCAGTGGCTTTAACTTGCATTGTTTGGCTGGTCTGGGTATCAGTGGTGCTACACATTGCCATGTGTGTGTGTTAAGTGAAACTATACATTTAGCTACATGCATATAGATATCCCAAGCCTTGTTTGATTTAGAATAACACATGGATTACAGCTGTGTCCTTACCTCAGTGGCAAGAATCTGGTCCGATACAAAATGGCTCCCAAGGTCCACTGCACTTCTTTATCATACACCTGCAGAACAGTCTTGAGGTTGCCATAGTTAGAAGGGAAGGAAAATCCAGTGTGGAAAACTTCATACATCCAGGCAGACTTAAAGCACTGGTACCTGTAAAATGAAGACATAACAATGTATCATTACAAATGGGAGAATTGGAATACGAATTTTGATTGGTGCAAGATACAACAATAAAAAATTGTATACTTTTATATTTCAGTCCTTTCCTTGAGCCAAGAGGTCCTACTTACTTGAGGCGGTGCAAGTCAGCATGTGATGCGTAAAGGCCACGGTCAAATCTCTCCCTCAGCATAGACCATTTGGTGGCACAGTAATCCTAATGAGACAATTAAGATTTTCATTCATCCAAGTAATGGTATATCTATTAGAAGGAATTCTAAAACTATATTAGACTACTGAAAACCAGGATCCAGCTTCATAAAGTCCTCCCTTCCAACAATGCTTACTTGTGCAGCCAGCAAAAACCGAGTAGAGTTGTAGCTTCCTCCCATACGCAGCACATCCTCCGTGCAATAGTAGAACTCAGAGAAACCGTAGAACTCGCTGTTCTGGTAGGGCACTGGTGGCTGGTAAACACCATTCAAGGTGGTCTGTGTCTCGTTAGACAGGTTCATGAGGGGCTGAATGATGTGCCGGCAAAGATGGAAGTCTCCTGTGCCACGCAAGAACATTGTATGCCCTCGTTGCTGGATTTTATCCGAGATATCCAGAGGAAGGCAGGGGTCCAGGTATGGAGCATCCTCAGACATGCCAATTTGTTTACCTAGTAACCTAATGTCAAAAAACAGGGCACTGATTACATAGTAACATAGTAAGTAACATAAAAGACACACGTCCCATCAAGTTCCACTTTTTAACTCTTTTTGTAACCTGTCTAACTGACAGTTGATCCAGAGGAAGGCAAAAACCCCAATTTGAAGCCTCTCTGATTTGCCTCAGAGGGGAAAAAATTCCTTCCGGACTAGTCCCTGGATCAAATTCTAATATGAGCTATCTTCTATAACCCTGTATTCCCTCACTTGATAAAAAGCCATCCAACCCCTTCTTAAAGCTATCTAATGTATCAGCCTGTACAACTGATTCAGGGAGAGAATTCCACATCTTCACAGCTCTCACTGTAAAAAAAACCCTTCATAAAATTTAGGTGGAACCTCCTTTCTTCTAATCAGAATGGGTGGCTGTCAGCTGGAAAGACCTACTGGTAAATAAAGCATTAGAGAGATTATTATATGATCCTCATATATTTATACATAGTCATCATATCACTCCTTAAGCGCCTCTTCTCCAACATGAACACCCCCAATTTGGCCAGCCTTTCCTCATAGCGGAGATTTTTCATACCTTTTACCAGCTTAGTTGCCCTTCTCTTGACTGTCTCTAATTCAGTAATGTCCTGTTTGAGCGCTGGAGATCAAAACTATACGGGGCCTTACCAATGCTCTATACAGTGGAAGAATGACCGCTTCCTGCTATGAATCAATGCCCCTTTTAATACAGCTCAAGACCTTATTTGCCCATGATGCTGCTGACTGGCATTGCTTGCTACAGCCAAATTTATCATCTCCAATGACTCCAATGTCCTTTTCCGTAATGGATTTGCCTAGTGCAGTACCATTAAGGGTATAAGTGGCTTGGATATTTTTACAACCAGGTGCACGACTTTACATTTATCAACATTGAATCTCATCTGCCCACATTGCCAGTTTGTCAAGATCCTGTTGCAAGGATGCCGCATCCAGAATGGAATTAATTGGGCATTATGGGATTATGAGCAGAAGAGTTTAGAAAAGGAACATGGAAAAAAAAAAATGAAAAATTAAAAGATCACATGGTTGTTCACCCTGAGCGCTGACCTGTTCTTTTCCATGTTACTGGAGAAGATGTGATCTTCATATCTCTGACGAGCAGCGTTACCTCCAAAACCCAGGAAAGTGGCAACATACACTCGGTAAACATGTTGTGTCTCATGTGCATCGCAGCCAAGATTGAACTCTGCCAGCAGGTTCTTAGCCACTTCTTCCTGCAGGTATAAAGAAAAGACAGTGGGCATCAAGCTGCAGTGAGTAGCAACAGGACATGCAGCTGCAATTTTGCGTAGCAAACAGTGTTATAGCAGCCGTACAAGTCTTATGATGATTATTATTATGAGACTCGAAACGTTGCATTTTTTTGTCTACTGAGCCAATAAATCACAAGAGTTTCACAAGAAACAACGTGTCAGTGTGCAGCGGTCTGTTGGACATTGTACAAGTCTTATGATGACATGCATTGAGCTGTACATGGCACTCCTACCTGGTACTTCTACCACCAGACCCAGACTGGCAGTGACAAGATTGTGACAAATAGCAGAAGGGCTGCTGTAAGATGCTATATAGACTGTCACTAGTTACTGGGCCTGTGAGGGGCTGTTTGGGCCTCTGTGTTCATGAAATGCCAGGGCTTAATTTAAATCTCTGTCTGGATCTGCCCAACACCATATCTTGCTTATATCAGTAAGGAGCTCTAACAGAATGAACTCTGGGTACATTAGTGAGTAGCTTATTGGCACCAGGAATCATTTTATTAAGGAGCTACTGTGAGACTGATGTGTAATGACACGGCCACATTAACAATGTGCCAATGCACACCATTATTAGAGAACTAAACCCTAACAATGAATATGGATAAAAATGCCATATTCTATATACAGTCTAAAGTTTCAGCTTGTCAATAGCAGCAATGATCCAGGACGTTAAACTTGTCACAGGGTGTCACCATCTTGGAAAGTGTCTGTGACACTCACATGCTCAGTGGGCTCTGAGCAGCTGTTGAGAAGCTAAGTTAGGGGTCGTCAAGCAGAAAATGAGTTTGGCCTGTGATATAAGCTGATGCTACAGGGCTGATTATTAAATTCTGATGCTAATTGCACTAGTTTCTGTACTGTCATGTAGTAATTATCTGTAATAATTACTAATCAGCCTTATATTGTGACATTTCTATTCTATGTGTACTGTATATTGTGAGTGGGTCCCTAAGCTCAGTAAGTGACAGCAGCACAGAGCATGTACAGTGAATCAGTAGAAAAGAAGATGGGGAGCTACTGGGGCATCTTTGGAGTCAGAGATCTTTACTGCTAAAGGGCACAGAAGCCCAAAACATTATGTTCAACTAATAAAAGTAATTAAAAAAAAAAAACAAACAACTGGACTTGCTGAGTAATTATTGAAGACGTTTCACTACTCATCTGAGCAGCTTCAGTTCACTGGTGTGGGAAGTTCATCGGCATACAGACTCTTCCACTAACCCAATCACAACAGCACATTGTAACTCTTCAGAGAGGTGACATCTGAAATTCACAGAGGTGTTGATCTGTGTAATTACTGCGATAGGATTACCAATGTGTCATACAACTCATAGAAACAGGTGTTACTCAGCAAGTGCAGTACTTTTTTTTTTTTTTTTTTTAATTACTTATATTAGATATACCATGACCTGGATGAATGAAAATCTTCAGTCATATTATGTACAACATTTTCTAGCCCTATCTTGGATCAATGAATTTCCATTATACCTTCCAGGTTATTTAAAACTAAACCATCTCAATCTGCAAATTCCTTGATATTATTTTTGTGATAGTTGGAATGGTAAAATGGCAAAATATACCCCAGAGTTAATTGAAATGATCTATGAGCGTTCAGTAAAACATTGTACTTATTTGTGTATTCATGAATGGGTGCATCATGCTTGAGCCGAGAGCCTACTGATGGTTTAATGTTCCTTTTATTTCCCTCCAAAACGACATGGCATAAAACATTTCTTCTGGCACCAGTCCCTAGAGATTGTACAGCATGACCTCTGGGCTAAGCATATCTAAAATAGTATGCAGAAATAAGTTTTGTTAAATAATATAAGTATGCCTGAAAAAACGGAAAAAAAAAAAGGTATTAATGTGGCAGTAGAAATGTGACGTGACTTAAGGCTGGGGGAAAATAGGAGTGAGCAGAGCAGTTAAATGAATGTGGAATTAAGCAGTGGGAAACTGTAAGCTCAAGGACAGCGTGTACAGATTTCCCAAAGTGACGGCATTTTCCTCTGCTCCTCATGACCTGCCAGAAATAACAGCATCCCATCATAAATTCTGTAAATCGCCACATTAACATGCAACGCCATGATTTAAAAGAAAAGACAGCCACCTATGGACCCTTGTTCCTCATGACATCTAATTTTACAATAAATTTGCCCAGTTTATTATAATTACAGGTATGGAACTGGTTATCCAGAATGCTTGGGACCTGGGGTTTTCAGGATAACGGATCTTTCCACAATATGGATCTTCATACCTTAAGACTGCTAGAAAGTCATATATACATTAAATAAACCCAATATGCTGGTTTTTCTTCCAATAATGGTTTAATTATTAGGCATGCACCGAATCCAGGATTCAGTCTGGCCTTTTTCAGCAGGATTCGGATTCAGCCAAATCCTTCTGCCTGGCCGAAACTGAACCCTAATTTGCATATGCAAATTAGGAACAGGGAGGGAAATCGCATGACTTTTTGTCACAAAACAAGGAAGTAAAATTTTTTTCCCCCTTTGCATATACAAATTAGGGTTCGGCTTCGGTTCGATATTCGGGCGAATCTTTCGCGAAGGATTTGGGGGTTCGGCTGAATCCAAAATAGTGGATCCCTATTAATTATTTCTTAGTTTGGATCAGTACAAGGTACGGTTTTATTATTACAGAGAAAAAGGAAATCATTAGTCAAAAAATGTGGATTATTTGGATAAAATGGAGTCTATGGAAGACAGCCTTTTCTGTAAGTCTGAGCTTTCTGGATAACGGATACCTTACCTGTACTATTGTTTATTTTTTTTCTTGTTGGTTTATTAACGGACACGATTCAGGAAATACAGGCAGCTAACAAATTGCTGTTTTTGGGAGAAAAGTTAGTGGTGCTTGGCTTGTCCCTGTGCCTGCCATATTGTTCTTGGCCATGGAAGTCTGCACGTGCCTGTTGTTTATGATGCAAAGTGTTTTCAGTACAATGCCAGAAACCTCACGAAGGAATTTATTTTCTTATTATTTATTATTTTCTTACATCTCTGCAATCACTCTATGGCATAAAAAGCTGAAAGCGAAACAAGCGAAAAAAGGAATGAAGTTTTTCAGATAATGACCTGCTGTGAGGAGGCAAAGCTTACACTTTTAGGGACTTCATATGCCATCTGGGTGGAGACGCCTCCCATGTCTAGGATGCCTGCTGTGCGCTTGCGCAGGATTGCTTCCTTATTATCAGCCCCAGGGACATTCACCTCCACTACAGCTTCATCTTCTGCAGGAAAGAGGGGAAAACAATTAGAGGGTGGGGGGGGGGGCAAAGGGGTGGATTTATCAAGGTTCAAATTGAAAATTCGAATTCAAATTTTCGAGTTTTTTTTATTGGCAAAACTATCAAATTCGACTAGGAAATTGTCAAAATCCTATTCAATTTTTTTTTTAAAAAAATCTAAATCCAATTTTCCAGATTTATCATACTCTGGGCCCTTTAAGAACTTGAATTCGACTATTCGTCACCTAAAACCTGTGGAATTGCTGCCAATGGGAGAGGTCCAGGGATCGATTTAGTGATGTTTGCAGCCTTCCTGACATTCAAGTTTTTTTCGAGAAAAAACTCGAATTGAGTTCTTAAAATCGAATCTAATTCGTTTTGAGTTTTCAGGACGATCCTATTCACCCAAGCTTTAGAAATTCGATTTTTTTTTTTAAAAATAAATTTCAATTGGTCGAATTTCGAGTTCATGGGAGTTTTTAAAAACCATGAATTTAAAATTGATATGGGTATATATAATTTGTGAAAGTAGGGAAGGGGTGTGTGTATGGATGCTGGATTTCCATTTGGACGGGTTGAACTTGATGGACTTGGTCTTTTTTCAACCCGATTTAACTATGTAACTTTGATAAATGTGCCTCAAAGGGAACACTATACCTCATTTTGGGCATTTCCCTATCCACAGACATTACACCTCAATTATAACCATGCCTCACATTCACAACACACAGCAACAGATTCCAATCCCATGCTCATTCAGTTCTATTAATAGGGATGTCCCAGGGGTATGAATGCAATACATATGTCACACTGGGAAATATCCCTACTGTAGTTTTTTTTTAAACCTAACCCAATATTATTTTGAAGACTGTTATCGCCAAAGTACTTATTCCAGTTTTACAAGTTCCCCCCAATAATCATGCAAGACAATTTGTTTGTGGAAGCATATTTTCCGGTGTTAAAAGAATTGTTCAGTGTAAAAATAAAAACGGGCTAAATAGATAAAATAAAAAATGTTTCTAATATTTTTAGTTAGCCAAAAATGTAATGTGTAAAGACTGGAGTGACTGGATGTCTAACATTATAGCCAGAAAACTACTTCCTGATTTGCGGCTCTCTTAGTTTCCACTGATTGGTTACCAGACAGTAACCAATCAGAGACTTGAGGGGAAGGGCACATGGGTCATAACCGCTTTTGAATCTAAGTTGAATGCTAAGAATCAACTGCAAACTCACTGAACATTTATGTCCCATGTGGCCCTCATTAAAGTCGCTTACTAACTAAACAGGAAGTAGTGTTTTGGCTATTGTGTTAGGCATGGAGTCACTCCAGCCTTTATACATTACATTTTTGGCAAACTAACTATATTAGAAACATTTTTTATTTTGCACATCCTATCTATTTACCCAGTTTTAATTTTTACACTGAACTGTACCTTTAAATAACATGGCAGCAAAATGATCAGGTGACATTACCTTGCAAATATAAAACAAAGAATAACTTACAAACTCCTCCTCATAACCTTCAAAGCCCTTCTTTACTCTGCACCTAAATACATCTCATCTCGTTTCTCTATATGTTCCTGGCCGAAACCTCCGCTCCTCTCAGAGCAACCGCTTTGTTGTACCCCCCCCCCCCACTACTATTGCTGTTTCCCGCGTCAAACCCTTCTGTCTTGCTGCTCCTTATATTTGGAATGCCGTTCCAGAATTACTCCGGAGAGAATCCTCCTTCAATGTCTTTAGAACTACATTTAATGACTACCTCTGGGAGCACCTGGATAACACTTGAACTGGGAACCGTTACAGTGTCACACACTGTAACCTACAGCACTTTAATACCCTTCCCAATTGTGTCTGTAAGTTACCCTCCCATTTAGACTGTAAGCCCTACGGGGTAGGGTCCTCCATCCTTTTGTCTCGTTGACACAGAGTGTAATTATATTTTATATCTATGTGAATTGTATTTCTAATAATGCACTTATTGTTACTTATTCATGCAGTGACCGCTTGCTTGTTACTACTGATTTGTTGTTTTGCTGTACAGTGCTTTGTCCTCAAGGAGCGCTATACAAATAAAAATATACATACATACATACAATAAAGTTCATGTGGAAATGACAAGTTCAATTATAGTTATAGATAGGTGAGGTGTTGCTTTTTTGCCCCAAGCTACTATCGCATTCATAACCCCAGAACACACAAGTCTGGCTCGCACACCTCAAACTGGCAGAAAGCCCAAGGAATGTGATCCAACAGAAAGTGTGACGGTTCATTTACCTTCTTCTATATGATCAAAGCGCCCCAAGACAAAATTAATGCCGATCCAGGCATAAACACCTGAAATGTACAAAATAGGGGAATAAATATATAAATGTCATTGTCAAATGCGCCAACATGCCCCTCAGACTCCCAGTATGTATATAAAACAATTCAAGCAGAAGCAAAATGATCAAATATCAATATGATCGGAGGAAATGCAGAAAACTATGCAGTTATAGAGGAGCACAACCTCTGTGTACTATTCTGCCTGCATCCCTAAAATTAACAATTCAACTCAGTAACAGTGTTTAATTGTAAATCCAACAAAAGATGTTACTTCTGGCATGCAGAGGGCTAAGAGTCCACCAACAATGCAGCCACGGTTTAAATACGTTCCCCATTTTTAACTTGAATGGCTGCCCCCAAGGGCTAAACGGCAACTTACTCATGAGTTATATTCTGAAGTAAATATGCAGGTGGTACAAGTGAAGTTTATTTAAAATATTTAATGCATAGAAGACAGAGGTTTTTTTATTACAGGTCCTTAAAGGGATTCGGTCATTTTTTTTATGATAATAGTTTTTATTTCTAAATTACACTGCAAATAATTCTCTCTACAATATTAAATTTCATTCCTGAACCAGCGAGTGTATTATTTTTAGTTGTAATATTGGTGTGTAAGCAGCCATCTCAGGTCATTTTGCCTGGTCATGTGCTTTCAGAAAGAGCCAGTGCTGCACTATAGAACTGCTTTTTGGCAGGCTGTTTCTTTTACTCGATGTAACTGAATGTTTTACAGTGGGACCTGGATTTTATTATTGAGTGCTGTTCTTAGATCTACCAGGCAGCTGTTATCTTGTGTTAGGGAGCGGTTATCTGGTTACCTTCCCATTGTTCTGTTGTTAGGCTGATGGGGGGGGGGAAATGGAGGGGGTGATATCGCTCCAACTTGCAGTACAGCAGTAAAAAATTACTGAAGTTTATCAGAGCACAAGTCACATGAATGGGGCAGCTGGGAAACTAACAATATGTCTAGCCCCATGTCAGATTTAAAAAATTAAACATAAAAAAAATCTGTTTGCTCTTTTGAGGAACGGATTTCAGTGCAAAAGTCTGCTGGAGCAGCACTATTAACTGATGCGTTTTGAGAAAAAAAAAAAAATGTTTTTCCCATGACAGTATTCCTTTAAACTGGCTTGCCAACGGTCAGAATACATGGCAAGAAAAAAGTATGAACAGAATTCCTAAGATGCATAATAACATGGCTGGAATTATAGTGGCTGTATGACAACATCACTTTCCTACAGGAGATTGCCAGGGTAATGTGCAGAGAAACCTCAAATGTATTCAAAGAGAACAAGGTATGACCGTGCTTTTGCATTGAAAAAACATAAGGCCACTGCTACACATGGTACCTTCTTGTTTGCCTGAAATCACTTCAGCGTGGGAGTCCGAGAAAAGAAAGTCATATCTCACTGGGATATCCGTCCTCAGATCTTCCAGAATGGCCTCCTGTTGGCTAATGAGAAATTTTTTTTACTACTTTTACACACGCCTAACATGTATAATGGTTGTGCTTATAACATCTCCTAGATAGCTGACATGGTTGCAATAGAACTCTGGGTAGAGAAAATAGCAAGGCGCAATGTCTTTTACTATTATACTTAGATGTGGCAAAATTGTTCAATGGGTGGGTATAACCCATTGTCAAGGAATCCCCTGATAACTTTTCGCTGACAAAGGGAGAGTTATCTCTCCCTGAACATATTTTGTCACAACGGGGGCTAATTCTAAAAGTCAAAAACCAAAAAAAAAAAAAAAAAAATCACAACTTATTAATACCATAAAAAGCTAGTTTTTATTAAAAAAAAAAAAAAAAAAACCATGTTAAAAGAATAGGCATACAGACCACATGGTACTTCGCCTTACGAGTTTCATACCCCAAATACTTAATCATAGGCATTGCCTATGACATTATGGGTAATATATTCAGTGTGTGCTTCCTAAATGAGCAAAGTTATAAGATACTGTAAGCTTCACCAAAGTTTTTTCTCCACACGCAAAGTCTCTTTGGGAAACACGTGATCTTTGAGTATCGCTTAACTACTCTATCTCCCACTCCTCCACGATCCTCAAAGACACCAAAAAAATACTTTGTGTAGTTCTGCAATGTTAATGTTAAATTCCCTGCTAAAGAATGTACTCACAGGATTCCACTGATCACACAGGCAGATACTCTCCCAGGTGTCGGGTTCTCTCGCTCGTAGTGCAGTTTGCTGCTGTCTGTTTGCCTATGACATGCCTATGATTAAGTACCATAAGGTATGTAACGCATAAGGCAGAATACCATGTGGTCTGTATGCAATTTTTTGAAGAATAAAAACTTTTTATGATATTAATGAGTTATGGGATTTTTTTTGGCTTTTGACTTATGTGCCCTTGGAACTGGGGGCTGTATCTCAGCAACCATGGCCCTTTTTTGACTGGCCACTTATATCCTTGCATATAATTCTAATTTTTCTATTGGCTAGTTAAAAAAAGGCCAAGTGCCATTTAGTTGTGTTGGTAAGTACATCTTCCTATTTTCTTCTGTTAGCTAAGGCAAAGTGAGGCAGTCACAATTGATCAAATGGAAGAACCCAATTACATGTGCAAGATTTATTACTGGACGTATTGGAGACCTGAAAAATACCCACAAGCTTTTAGCATCTATACAGCATCACCAGGTATGGATACTTGTAAGGGCTCCTGTTCATGTGTGTACACTGTGCAAATACTGTAGTTGGAGAACACAGTTACCAACATTTTGGCCACATGGAAGGCTTTCGGCCACTGAACTGAAAAAACATACATCAATATTCAACCCGTACATACTTTTCTGCTGCCTAGGGGCCAATCTCACCTCTCAGTTAAGACTCTGAGCCCTGCCGTGCACAAAATATACAGAGGGGTCTCTTTGTGCTTGTCCTTGGGGATGTGGTTGGCAGCAAAGTCAAGCAAGGGGGAGATGTAGTCACTGGCTTTCTCTGGGGTGCTAGAAAGTTCGGAAATACCTGCAGAGGACAGGAATAAATAAAAAGAGTTCAAAAGAAAAATCCGCTTAAAGGAAAGGGAAAGCTACTGAAGCAGTTTATTGCCAATATACGTATTAGCCACAATAGTGCAAGCTATAAGACTATATTTATTCTGTAGAATGCTTTACCAAACAGCTCTAGAAGTGATCTGTTTCTTTTGGATAGCAGCTGCCATATTAGCTTGGTGTGACATCACTTCCTGCCTGAGTCTCTTCCTGCTCACTCATAGCTCTGGGCTCAGATTAAAGCAGGGAGGGGAGGAGCAAACTGAGCATGCTCAAGCCCTAGCCCTGGAAGTTTATGCTGAAAACAGGAAGTCTGATACAGAAGCCCATGTGTACAAAATAGAAAGAAATAAATGCTGTGTTTCTTTTGACAGAAGATTCAGAGCAGCATTACTTTGAGGGTTTATTGGTGTATTTATATAGAATAGACCATTCTGATAAAGCTTACTTAATTTTCGCCTTTCTTTCGACTTTACCATCAGCCGTTAAATTACTGCCATACATGGGTAGATTAAAAATGACGAAAAGGGTCCTTTAGACTGTTTCTGCATCTTATCTGCCAGTGTATCAAGGTCCCCCTGACCGATAACTGGCAGAAAACTTTCCAGATGTCGATTGGGCAGGTTTGATTTTCCTGTTGGATCGAGGCCCAAATCAGATAGTTGATGCAGTCCTTGCTCCAATTTCTTTTATTCTCACCATTGTAATCTGATCATTAGGCCCTATGACTAATGATCGGATTAAGAGCAATATTGACCACCTTAGGTGGGCATATTAATTGGAAAAGATCTGCTCATTTGCCAACCAAATGAATGGCTCTTATAGTGCATGGCCAGCTTTAGTTATAAAAATATAATTCATAGGATTAAAGGGTGGTTCACCTTCAAGTTAACTTATAGTATGTTATAGAATGGCTAATTCTATGCAACTTTTAATTTGGTCTTTATTATTTTTTATAGTTTTTTTTTAATGATTTGCCTTCTTCTTCTGACTCTCCAGCTTTCAAATAGGGCCAAATCAAATGCTCTGTAAGGCTACATATTTATTGTTATTGCTACTTTTATTACTCCGCTTTCTATGCAGGCCTCTCCTATTCATATTCCCGTATCTTATTCAAATCAGTACAGGTTAGGGTAATTTGGACACTAGCAACCAGATTGCTGAGCTTGCAAACTGGAGAGCTGCTGAATAAAAAGATAAATAATTCAATCCCACTTGAATAGCAAACTTGTTCTACTGAGTTTTAAAGGAAGGCAGTGTGCTGGTTGCTCAGTTGAGAGTGATCATGTTACTCCGCACATAGTAGGAGAGCCAGACATACCTGCACGAATTCCAGAGCTGACCCTGCAGGTTCATTACCCTGACCCTACCTTGGGGGGCCTGTGTAATTAAACATGGGTCACGGTTAGCCTACACTGATGACTGCTATAGCCCCTCCTTTTTAAATTAGAAATGTCCTTTGAAATGCAGCGGATTAAGGAAACCAACCAGCTCCCTGGCAGACCTCTAGTTCCTAGCTACAAAAGATAGCAGAGATTTGTTAGGCCCCAGCAATTCTCAGTTCAAACTTTGTTGTATCAGCTTCCTTACACATTGGGCTGGAAAACAATCAGATGGCAGGAAAACAATCAGCTGGCTGCAACCCAGGTTCAAAGTCATTGACACTCAAACTGCCTTTGAAAATTGTGCTATCGTTTAGAAAGTCTCGTTCAATAATAAAAATGCCACTAAAACTGGAGTATGAAGAGGTTACAATAATCATACAACGGTCTGGCCTCGGAAAGACACTGGTTCACCAGCTCTGTAATAGAACTTAAAGGTGAACTATCGCTAAAATTTAATTTTAATATAAGCTTCCTCATCCTGAAGTAAGAAACTTTCTATATACAATCAATTAACAATTCTGCATTGTTTCTAAAAAAAAAAAAAAAAAAAAATTTATATTCACTATTCCTCTCTCAGCATCTGTTTCTCTTCATTCTGTCTTCATGCAGCAGTTGGGTGTCAGATCAATGATAGTATATATTAGCGCTCACTCAAATAACGGATTCCAGTACAAAAAAAATAACTGCATTTTGCACAAATTCTGCATGTAGAGAGACATGATGTCAGGTCACGTGATTTTAATAAAATGAGCTCTAATACATCTTCTAGGAAAGGAAGCCCCCTATAAGATATATTGGATCATTCATCTGACACCCAACTCCTGCATGAAGACAGAATGAAGAGAAACAGATGCTGAGAAAAAGTGAAGATAAACTTGATTATTTCAGAAAGGTTACAGAATTGTGGCTTGGCTGAATGGAGTCCTTACAGTACCCAACTGTTTTAGTTCAAAGGACTTTAGGGGTGCAGATACGGGAAACTTTGGAAAAAAAGTAAGGATATTTACATATCTAGCAAACACACAGATGTACTTTTTTTAAGGTATAATTATTAGCATACAAAATATTCTGTAGGAGACAAGAGAAGACAATGGAGCTACCCCATTCATATACAGTTAGGCTCATGAATCTTTGGACAGAGACAACTTTTTTCTAATTTTGGTTCTGTACATTACCACAATGAATTTTAAATGAAACAACTTCAGATGCAGTTGAACTGCAGACATTTTAGCTTTAATTCAGAGGGTTGAACAAAAAGATTGTATAAAAATGTGAGGAACTAAAGCCTTTTTTTAACACAATCACTTCAGCCCCTGAAATGAAAAAAGGCTAAAGGTTAAAAAAAAAAAAAAAGGCTTTAGTTCCTCACATTTTTATGCAATCTTTTTGTTCAACCCACTGAATTAAAGCTGGAAGTCTGCAGTTCAACTGCATTCGAGTTGTTTTATTTAAAATTCATCGTGGTAATGTACAGAACCAAAATTAGAAAAAAGTTGTCTCTGTCCAAAGATTTATGGGCCTAACTTTAATAACAGTACTTACAAGCCTGCATTCCTCCTGCACTAACACACGGATCTACTTTTAATATTGATCAATAGACTTTTTAATAGGATGGGGGGGGAATGACTCCTCCATGGGGACTTAAGAAAATGTCATAAAAATATATTCAAGCCTTATGTTCTACGATATGGAATTATACAAAGCTTAAGCTTTGCAAAACACAGGGTGCCCCCTACTGGGTATTATAATGGAAAGCAACACTGCTGTGCAAACCCTGCTTGTGACATGATAGCTATCTTTGTGTTGCCTTTTCTCTCTGGTTCTTGCTTTTTAAATCTTGATCCTGCAATTAGCAGGACTAGAGGTGGCCATAGACGTTACAATTACGATCTTTCCTGGAAAAGTTCTTTCCAAGAAAGATTGTTAGTTTCAATACACACGTGTAGAGCTGAATCGTCAGATATACAAGTATAAACAATAGAATTCCACCTGTATCTGATGATTCAGCACTAACAACGGCTAATGTTCGGGTGCCTTCAAAGGTGCCCAATCATAATTTTCTGGCCAACCCGATCAACCAGCCGACTGATTTCCAAGTCTTCTGTTGATATTGGTTGGCTTGTCTCCCACCATACACGCACGAATATCATACGATATATAGATATGGTCTACAGCAGGGATAATTAACCTTTGGCACCAACTGTTCCAGAGCTACAACATCTTGGCACTATAGGTTGTGTACACAAAAGAGGCATATAATGCTGATGCCAGACAGATACAGTTATAGAAAGAAAGACAGACAAAGCTGTGCCTGTGAGAAAATATAATAAACTGCTATTGTCTGTTATTTATGTTTGTGCTGGGTACCTGGTTTGATTTTCATGACCACAGTCTTCCTGTTCTGATCTCTCATCTGCTTGATATCCAGAAGCTCGTGTGGATTTCCATTGTGACGTGGCCAGCAATACACAAATATCCGTGAGCCGCTGCTTCCGCAATCAACAACGATGCCATAATTAATGTTGGGATTGCTTGTGTCAGTGGCATCCATGTCAGTAACGCGGGCCAGGTACCTGGAATAAGTAAAAGGTAAATTTTTAACGGACAACACATAAGAAAACAATGAGGCAGCAGCCCTGATGTTCCTCATTTCAAATCTTTAAGGGTAAGTAAACTTTAAAAATAAGTCAATGTAAAATTGATGAGGGGGCTATTCTAAGCATTTTTCTTAATATACATTCATTATTTATGTATTTTTAATTCGAAGATATTAAGGGATACATGTACTGTTAATATGAATGAATTTTGTCACAACAGTGTCACCAGCTGATCATTTTCCCACCAGTCTGACCACCAAGTAGTCAAGGAAGTTGTCAGGAGAAAGAAAGAGGCGGCTCTGATGTTCTTCTGCTTAGGAAAGATGGGAGAAAGATTTCTAATTTTTTTTTTCTACATAGTTTACTATGATGACAAGTCCTGCCTGGATTGAGCACTATAATGGTTACTCTGAGCTCAGGAGAGGGGGTTAGGATTTAAAAATAAGAGCAGACATTTCATGTGATGTTACAATGTATAAGTCAGTGATTTAATGGTTGGACACAACCATGTCTGTACACCCCCCCTTCTTCATCCCCCTTTTTTCTTCCTTCTGTATCCCTCCCCCCATTTAAAATTCAATAAAAAGTATAGTAGTGTTCTATGTTAGACACCCAGTCACTCCAGCTTTTATACATTACATTTTTGGCTAACTAACTATAATAGAAACATTTTTTTTATTTGGCACAGCCTATTTACCCAGTTTTTATTTTTATACTGAACACTTCCTTTAAGTCTACTAAAAAATCATGAAAACGTTAAATGAACCCAATAGGCTGGCTTTGCTTCCAATAAGGATATATTATATATTAACTGGGATCAGGTACAAGGTACTGTTTTATTAGTACAAAGAAAAAGGAAATCATTTGATTATAATGGAGTCTATGGGAGATGGCCTTTCCTTAATTCTGAGCTTTCTGGATAACGGGTTTCCGGATACCATCCTGGATCCCATACCTGTACTACCTGCAGTGTTGTAACTGAACTGTACCCCACATAGAATATACTAAAACTGCCTACAGTTTCTTCTTTAGAACCTTTACTGGAAACACAGGAAAATGCCTGCTTCCTAGTTGGGGGGAAGAGTGTAGATGGAAGTTGGCATGCACTTGGCAACCGCAGCTGTTTAGGATGTATGGTACTAAATGCCTGAGACTATTTGAGCAGCTATTTACTTTAAAAATAGCATTTTGTCATTTCATATGGTGGCCATATGGACTTTCCCCAATGAAATGAAGTCTAACCAGGTGCAATGAATGCCTCTCAGCTACTTCTATCAAACAGGCAATATTGGGCTTGAACAATAAAATATTTTGTGAGAGGTTTACGTCAGCGTCTGTGCCGGACCCCAGCTCATCTCCTTATTAGTCTGGTATGTTCAAAAGGAATAAAATTCATTCCTATATGGAACACGGTTCCCCAGGACACAAGAGCAAATGCATTTTAAAAGCAGAATAAAAGCCCCACTAAATCAAAGTAGATCACATGCAACTATTAACAGAGTTATTTATATGGTATGCTGGAGCAAGCATCTGATGATGACTTCAGTGTGCTGAGATACTGTATATATTATTATTATTATTATTATTAACATGTATTTATATAGCGCCAACATATTGCGTAGCACTGTAAAGTAACTGTGATTATACAACTACATCACATGAATTACATACATAGAATATATGGAGTAACAAACATCACAATCAATACAGGTACAAAGAGGTGAGGAAGGCCCTATGCATAGGCATACAGTCTAAAGGGAAGGGAGTAATACACAAGGTGTGGGAGTGGGCAAGATTGAAGTAAGTGGGTGAGAAATGTGGTGTTGTATGTGGTGTTGCGTTTGGTAGTTAAGCAGAGTGAGGGTAGGCTTCTCGAAAGAAGTGCGTTTTCAGAGATTTTTTGAAAGCAGAAAGGTTTGGAGAAAGTCGGACAGATCGTGGGAGAGCGTTCCAGAGGAGGGGTGCAGCCCTTCCAAAGTCTTGAATGCGAGCATGTGAGGAGGTAATGAGAGAAGAGTTGAGTAGCAGGTCAGTAGAGGAGCGTAGTAAGCGAGTGGGTGAGTATATAGAGATGAGTTCAGAGATGTAGGATGGAGCAGAGTTGTGAAGTGCTTTGAAAGTCAGTGTCATTAATTTGAATTTGATTCTGAAAGGTAACAGAAGCCAGTGCAGGGATTGACAGAATGGCGAGGCAGAGGATGAGCGGTTGCTGAGGTGTATGAGCCTCGCAGCAGTGTTCATTATGGACTGGAGAGGTGACAGTCTCTGGAGGGGGAGGCCAATTAAAAGAGAGTTACAGTAGTCTAGACGCGATATGATGAGAGAGTGAATAAGAATTTTGGCAGCGTCTTGGGTGATAAATGATCGTATTTTGGATATGTTCCTTAGGTGGAAGTGACATGATTTAATAAGTGACTGGATATGAGGAGTGAATGACAGGGCAGAATCTAGGATAACCCCAAGGCACCGGGCCTGGGGAGAGGGGGTGATAGTGGAATTGTTAACTATGATGGATACTTCGGGGATGCTACTGGTGTTTCTTGGAGGAAAGAGAACCATTTCAGTTTTAGAGAGGTTTAATTTAAGGTAGCGTTGTGACATCCAGGTAGAGATAGCGGACAGGCAGGAGGAGACGCGAGTTAGGAG